>NW_011500107.1:234137-234946 GCF_000495115.2 Populus euphratica | reverse complement strand
AATTACTACCCTCTCCCCCCAACCAAAATGAGATATTGTCCTCAATGTCCTAAAGTAGAAAGATAAAGTATAAAAGACATCACTTGAAATAACGAACACTAAGAAACTTAAAACACACTTTAAAAAAAATATAAAAAACAATAAAACACAATAATAAAACTAAAAGACACAAAGATTAATAAATGAATACTCAAATCCAATCTAAGATTTTTATGACTTTTCTTAAATAACCAATTTATACGACTCATAGAGGGATCAATTACAAGAATGAAAGATTGTAGTTGTTCAATCAATTATTCAGTAATAGTAGTAGAGATTATGATTTGTCATGTAGAAAATGTTAGAAATTCCTGTTCCACAGCATGATCAAGAAAACAAACAACTTATTGTAATAACCATTAACATTTAACAAACCTATGGGTTTATGGTGAATATACAGTTGAGCCCAAGAGGAAATATGAAAAATCTCTTCCAATGTGCCTAGACCACCTGGTAAGGCAATGAAGGCATTAACATGGTTAAACATTACATTCATTCGAGTAGACATTGTGGAGACTTGTAGTTCCTTTTCAATTATTTTTTCAATGATGTCATCTTGTGCTAAAGCTTTGGGGACAACCCCTATTACTTGACTACATCTTAAAAATGCAACTATAGACACTCCCCCCATTAATCCAAGACTGTCACCCCTATACACTAAATAAATCTTTCTCTAAGGTAGTACCTGACCAAGATGATTTGCTGTACGTACATGTAATTATAATTATGGCTCATATCTTCTCTTGGTTTTACATCCCAGAACGGGTTAA
>NW_011500107.1:231994-233821 GCF_000495115.2 Populus euphratica | reverse complement strand
ACATGCCTTAGAATGACAAAATTTAATGACACTACTTACCTTATTGTCAGGAATGCATCTTTAAAATATTTAATCAGGACAATAATTGAATAAGGGTCATCCCAATAAAATTTTTGTACATCGCTTAAAAATTTACTTTTATTTTTGGTACTCTAGTGAACTAGCAAAAATCCAGAAGCAAGAAAATTGATATTTTTAGCAAAACAAGACATTGAATTAAAAGAAAGTAAAAACTTGTTAGGAAAGTAATCATAGATTAGTGTGATGTCGAATGCCAAATTTATTATCACTCTTGACAAAAGATCTGCATGTATATTTTCGGTGCCTTTTTCATCCTTGATTTCTTTATATTTTGTCATGGCATGAGAAAATGAAAGTGCTGGTAGGGAATCAGTCTTTTCTTTGCAATGTTCAGATTCAATCCTTTCCTTACCCTCAAAGATTGAGTCATTATCTTTCTAATAAGGTTCAAAAGCGGGTTTTTCGATAACCTTACCACTGTGAAGAGTAGTGACTGATTTGACTTGATCCACGTGTTGGCTTCCAGAATTACTTGCATTTGTATTGTACTGCTCCTTGAGATTTTACTGTGGTTGATATTGAAATTTACCTTTCTCTTGAAAATTGAGAGCAAATGTGAATTTTGTAAAAGTATCTTTAAAATTTGTTATGCTTTGAGCACGCTAAGTGTTGATTGTCTCTTGCTTTTCAATGAATGAATACAAAGTTTCCTCAAAATTTCTTCTAGGACGTGGAGCATAAAGAGATGCATATCCTTGATAATTTTGAAAATTATCATGTGTTTGAAACTGTGGTTGTAAAGTTTGTGCATTGTCACCCTTCCAACTGAAATTTAGATGATTTCTCCAACTAGGGTTATATGTTTGCAAGTATAGGTTATGATTAGGCCCTTAAAACTGTTTAAAGTATAGGCTTGTTTATGGAGACATTTCTTAATAGAAGGCAAGGTTAGACAGTTATCGGTTAAATATTCATTGATTTCACAGATTTGACACATAATGTTTTGAACAGATTTTAATTGACCACTCTTTTTCAATTCTAGTGCCTTAACTTTTCTAGCTAAAAATCCAAACTTAACTTAAAGGTCATGATCTTCCCTAAGGTTGTACATACCTCCACTAGATATATAAAGTTGAATTTTACTTTGTTCCTTATATATACCTGCGGTGTTCTAATTTTGAACATTTTCAACTAACAAGTCTAAGTACTCCATTACTTCATCAAGGTCTTTATCTTCAAAAGTTTCATTGCACATCAATTCAACCATTTGCCTATCTCTTGGTGTTAACCCTTCATAAAAATATGAAACCAATCTCTATTTTTCAAAACTATGATGAAGGCAAGTATTAAATAAGTCTCGATACCTATCTCAACATTGGTAAAATATTTCTCTTGGTTTTTGAGTGAAAGTGGTGATTTATCTTTTGAAAGAGTTTGATTTGTGAGATGAAAAAACTTCTTTAAAAACTATTGTTGTATTTCATTCCAAGCATGAATGGATCCAGATTTCAAATTTTATAACCATGTTTTAACTTTATCTTTTAATGAAAAAGAAAAAAGCTTTAATTTGATGGTGTTCATGCTACAATTTGAGTCATTATACGTGTTGTACACCTCCTTAAATTCCCTTAAATGCAAGTATGAATTTTCTAAATCTAAGCAATGAAAATAAGGTAAAAGTTAGATAATGTCTGGCTTAAAATTAAAATGAGATGCATTAGGAGGCAAAACTATGCATAATGGTGCACTTGTTCTTGTAGGATTCATGTGGTCTCTAAGTGTTCTAGCACGGTTATTCTCATTATT
>NW_011500107.1:212286-230495 GCF_000495115.2 Populus euphratica | reverse complement strand
TAGTAGTAGTAGTAGTAGTAGTAGTAGTAGTAGTAGTAGTAGTAGTAGTAGTAGTAGTAGTAGTAGTAGTAGTAGTAGTAGTAGTAGTAGTAGTAGTAGTAGTAGTAGTAGTAGTAGTAGTAGTAGTAGTAGTAGTAGTAGTAGTAGTAGTAGTAGTAGTAGTAGTAGTAGTAGTAGTAGTAATAATAATAATAATAAAGAAAGAGAAGAAGAAGAAGATGATGAGAACTTTGAGATGGAATATTAATGTAACGATTAAACAATGATAATAACAAATGTCAAGGTTAGAGGTTCCACTAATGGTATATCAAACAAGTATAGTATAAACTCTTATTATTGAATTGGAAACCACACACAAAGGAGGTTCCAATCAGATTATATATTGTTAACATGATTACATTAGTCATCTTATTCAATTAATGCTAATACTTGTAAATCTCGTCAAGCATTCATGATTATAACTTATGTTAACAACAAATCAAGTTCCTTTCATAGCTCAGGTGTCGGTTATACCATACATTATGGGCTATGAAAGTGCCAAGCATTTGTTGTACCAAGTGTTATACAACATAAATCAAGATTAGTCATTTAACAAGCAAAGTATTAAAGAGTGAACAAGATAGCAAATATAAAACATGTTAGTATCAAACATTAAAGTCCATATTAAGTTTACATTATACTTATTCTTACACCATTAGTGTAACCTTTTCACCTTGACATAATTAACTTAGCTAGACATAATGAAAGAAAGCAAAATAGATAAACAAAATAAGAACATAAAAGTTAACTAAGTAAAGGAAAGGAAATGAAAGGCATAAACTTAATATTAATGAAAACAAAGCATAAAAAATACAAAGAGAGAAAGGAAGAGCATGATCTTGATCTGAACACCAAGATGCCTAAATGCATGGCAAATGCCTCCTTTTATAGGCCAAAAATGGGAACTATTGATTTGATGACTAATTGATAAGTGGGTGACCAACTTTTGACTTGGTGACAATCCTTATCTTCTCTTGTCTGCCCAAAACGTCATTGATAACGTCAAAACTGGAGCCAGTTGCAAACATGAAAGTTGTAGGCAATTGTCTCAGCTTTCTTGTGTAAAAACTTCAGCTCATTTGGACTTCTAGAACTCTAGATATGGCCAAAATACCGAACAGTGCTCGGGCTGGAAGACAGATTCGGGCTTCTTTGTTGTTGCTACAATTTGGACTTGATAATGGCCTTTTTAGATCTTGGGCTCCATATGAAAGTTGTAGGCCTATGTCTTACCTTTCCATCCATATAAATTTGACCTAAATCTGAGATATATAGCTCCAGATATGACCCATTTACCGAACAGTGTTCCGGTTTGGATTGCACCGACATCTCTTTTCTATGTTTGGCCATCTCTTTATCCTTGCAATTTAAGTTCTTCAAGTCATCAATCAATCCTTTCATTTATGTGATAGATCTGCATTAAAAATAGACATTTACCATAAATTATAGGTATCTTATATTATTAGATACATTATTATAAAACATATTTTAGTTAAGGAGTTATTGATACTTCAAGTGCAAAATGATGATATAAAACCTTGATAAAAATGCACTTTTAAGTACTAATCAATAGGCTTGCATTTAAGATGAACATTTATCATAAATTAAAGGTATCTTATATGATTAAATATGTTATTATAAAAGATGCTTTAGTTAATGAGTTATTAATACTTCAAATGCAAAATGATGATATAAAACCTTGATAAAAATACACTTTTAAGTACTAATCAGTCCCCATATCGAATTAGTACTATGGATTACAATAGTAATCCATAATGTTGTTGTTGTTGTTTTTTTTTTTTTTTTTTTTGCATTTGACTCCATAATTTATCTGGTTATTAATATATTTTTTTTAATTTAGTCCTTTGTATGATGTGTTTATGGGGATTTAGAGTATAAGATTTATTTAATTTACCTTTATATGGTTATTGCAGTATCCAAAAGCAATATATCAGCATTAACTTAGTATTAAAAAAAATATTCTAATATCGCAGTATGGTCTATTTTCTAAAAAAATTTAGTTAAATAAAAAATAATTTTAAAAAATTAGGTTATTAAACATTGTGAAGTCAATAACTCGATTTGCAAGTTTGTCTAAATAACCTAGTTACCCCTGTTTGCAAGTTTAGCAAGATACTTTTTTTTTCCTTAATTGAACATAATTGCATAATTGATTTTACAATAAAAGAGTTTTTTTGAAAAAAATTATGGACTCGTAAATGTGTATGGCAAGTTTAACTTTTTTTTTTATAAATTTATTTTTTTCAATTTCATCATTTGATATCAAACTCATTGAGAGTTAAGTTTCATAATTTGTTTTGTTTTATTTTTTATGAGGTTATTATAGTCTTAAAAAGTCACAATATTGGTTCGACGTTTGATTTTGCAATTATCTATTTTCGTTATCATATAGTCAAATAAACAATAATTTAGATTAAAAACAAGTTATTAATAACAATGGAGTCTACTATCTGATTTGCGGGTTTGATGTGTTGACCCAGTTTACCTAATTCATAAGTTTGATGTGTTTACCCGTCAAATCTGTTTTTTTTTTCAGTTTCTAATCCTTTAATTTTTCTAATTATTTTTTTTATTTCACTCTTATTTAATATTGAATTAGTTTAGAAATTGAATTTATCATTTATTTCTTTATATTTTTATAGGGTTACCATAATTTTAAATAAATATTTTTTAGAGTTGATATTCAATTTTGAAAATATCTAATATTATTATAAATTAAATATTTTTTTTATAAAAATAATAAAGTTATTAAACCTACTTAAGTTTATGACTCAGGTTGTAAGGTAACCAAGGTTAATCCAATCTAGCATAAAAATAATTATCATTTTAAAACTTTTTAAAAAGTTATATATTATATTTTACTAGCCATCTAAGTTATATTTGAACTCATTAAATTAAATAATTTATTTTAAATTAATTTTTATATAATTTAATTTAAAACTCAAGCAAGATAAAAAATTGAATTGTTAAGATTAAGATTAAATTATATGACTGAATTTAATAATATTGTTAAAAAAATTCATACTTAACATTTTTTTTCAAGTTTAGAAAAAAAAGTCCGAATAAATGAGTAAATATACTAATTATATAATAAGAAATATTTTTTGTTTTTTAGTTTTTTATGCCTGCATGCTCAAACTTTATAAACTCATAATTATTATTATACCAATCTCTCAGGTTGTGGAATTAAATAAATATTTTTTTAATTTTTCAGATGTTTAATTATATCATAATTTTTAATTTATTTTATTAATTACACATATTAATTAGTAATTACTTTTTTTGTTATTGTAAAAAGATATTGCTTCACCTCGCAACGGAGAATCAAACTAATGTGCATGAATATACGCACACCTAACATTAAGACACTGAAAGTAACATCCTTTATTTTTTTTTTTTTTCAAGTTGCATGCGAAATCGATTATATGTTTTTATTTATGTGTTATATTATTTGACTTGAGTTTTTAGATATTTGATGCTATTTTGTAATTGAATGACAAACTATTATTTAAATAACAAATTCAAAATATATTCTCTTTTAGTTTTCTATAATAATAATAATAATAATAATATATAAAGAGATTTAGATTAATTTTTACAAGGCTTGCAATGTGACATGATGTGACAAATATAATAATGGTTACATATTCTCTAATATTTATTTGATAAAATCTAGTTAATAAGTGAAGGTTGGATGATTAGATTTGTTTTATAAGATATACAATAATTTAAATAGAAAAGAGAACAAGTCGAGCCTATCTCGACTAACAACAGTTAATTATATTTGTTGTTATAAAAAGTGTTTGCTTTAGTATTTTAAAAATATTTTTAAAAAATTTAATGTTATTTTGTAATTGAATGAACAAACTTAAATTATATTTTCTTTTAGTTTTCTATAATAATAATAATAATAATAATAATAATAATATGTAAAGAGATTTAGATTAAATTTTACAAGGATTGCAATATGATTTGATGTAATAAATATAATAATGATTACATATTCTCTAATATTTATTTAATAAAATCTAGTTAATAAGTTAAGGTTGGATAATTAGATTTGTTTTATAAGATATACAATAATTTATACAGCAAAAATAACAAGTCAAGCCTATCTGAGTTTTATATGCACCCGATTAACAGTTAATTATATTTGTTGTTATAAAGGGTGTTTATTTTAGTATTTTAAAAATATTTTTTTATTTTTTATTTTAAATTAATATTTTATTATTATTTTTAAATTATTTTAATATGTTAATGTTAAAAATAATTTTTTAAAAATAAAAATAATTATTTTAATATATTTATGAAAAAAATATTTTAAAAAGTAATTATTATTATATATATATATTTTTAAAAAGAAAGTACAGTAAAATTGTCGTCCCTAACCGTTGTCGTAACACGCGACAAGCAATGATAAGATCGACATTTGCTATTGTAGTGATTTTTCTCACTCTGTACGCTAAAGCTTGAAAGCCTCAAAAACATGTGAAGGCCGAGTTTCTTACATAAAATTTGCCCTCATGAACACATTATGGGCCAATTTGGTAACCCTAAATCACGAACACGAACTCAGAACACGATAGACCAACAGTTCTTTCACCCGACACCCCACTCGGAAGGCAACAGGAAACCTCGGAATTTCGAGCTAGACTGACTGCACATTTCCCACACAACCCAACGCGGGCACCCGGCACCGCACAATCCCGCCAAAACCCCACCATATATTATCCATCCACTTTAATGCTTGCCATTTGGTTGAACAGCATTTGACCGTGGAAGGCACCCCAGGAAGAAAAAATAAAAAAGAAGAGAGAGAGAGAGAGAGAGAGAGAGGAGACGAAACGAAAAGAAAAATGCACCAAACCCCCTCTGCCTAGGGTTTTCTTCTTACAGTAACAGAAAAGAAAAAAATTATGGTGGGTTTAGACTCAAATCTCGAACCCCAACCCCAACAAAACCCTCGACAGCTAGACCAGACTATCCTCTTCAATAAGGGTGAGGAAGTTGAAGTAAGCAGTGACGAAGAAGGTTTCAGGGGTGCTTGGTATTTAGCTACCATTTTAGAATTCCCGAAACCACAATCACAAGCAGCAGTGAAATCAGCTTCGAAGAAGAAAAGGAAAGCGATTGTTCAGTACAAGACTCTGGTTACTGAAGATGGGTCTGCTCCTCTAGTAGAACAAGTCGATCCTCATCTCATTAGGCCTTTGCCCCCGCAATATTTACTGAAAAATGGTGGGCTATTTCAAGAAAACGAAGCCATTGATGCAAGCCTTAGAGATGGCTGGTGGTCTGGTGTTGTAAAGAAGGTTCTTGATGGGGGTTCAAGATACATGGTTTATTTTGATAACCCTCCTGATGTTGTTGAATTTGAGGCCAAAGATTTAAGGCTTCATTTGGATTGGGTTGATGGCAACTGGGTCCGACCCCAAATGCAGCGGGTATTTCTCATTTCCATGAAATCGAGGCTTTTGAGTGTTTACTCGCTTCTTCTTCTTAGTGTTTGATTGTTTGTGCACTCATGCTGTTTAGATGTCTAAGAAACTTTTTTGCATGTTGTGTTGAAGCTCTAGATCTATGTGGGTGCTTTCGAATCTCACTAGAAATTGAATGACTCAATTGCATGTTGTGTTTTGGAAATTTGGATGCTGAGGATTTTTTTGTGATCCTACTTGCATGAGGAAAAGGAGAACTTTGAGTCGCTTACTTTAGTTGCTATTTCTTTCTTCGTGCACCCACATAACTTAATGCCTTAATCAATTCCTTGTCTTTAGGTCATTTAACAATCTCCCTTCCCATTGCATGCCTATTTTTATGACAGCTAAATTTATGTTAAGTTCCAAAAATGAGATTTAGTACCTGCTCAGTACCTTTTCAGTGCCTCAGCTGTCCTACCTGAATTTGGTTATTAAATTTTGACATTCATTATGTCAATGCCCCAACTATGGATTTTGCTTATTTGCATTGATCATAATGTAGTAATTTGTGCACTTATAATTTATGTTATCTTTTCTTTTGGCTTCCACAAGCTCTATTTCTAGCCAATCTGTTCTTTCCATTTTATCAATGGAGTTGAAGATATGTATGCTCTATGTTTGACTTATTTATCATATGAGTGATTTGGTTTCTCAATTTGATTTTTAAAGCAAGCAACAGGATCGGTTTTTAGCTCAGGGACAGAAGTAGAAGTGAACCTTGAAAAAGATAATGTACGTGATATTTGGTTGCCTGCAGTTGTCATCAAAGAAAACGAGGATAAAACTTTCTTGGTAAAGTGTCTAAGCGCGCGGAATAGTGATGAGGCTGGACCAATGAAAACAATTGTGGATTTTCTTCACATTCGACCCCCTCCTCCTCTTTATGCAGACAGAAATTACGAGTTGCTGGAAAGGGTAGATACACGCTATGGCTTTGGTTGGAGATCTGGAGTCATTACAAAACTTCTTGCTGGGAGGAGATACAATGTCTTTTTTAAGCACGGAAATGAGGACAAGGAGCTTAGTCACTCAAAGATAAGGCCTCATCTGGAATGGGTTGATGGAAAATGGATTAGTAAATCAAAGGTATAATACTTATTTGGGTCATTTTGTTAGTTCATGTTATTAACAGTAGCAAGTGGCTGTTGTTAGATATGGTGTTGGATATACATCTAGGTTTGTTCCTATGTGCAGAAGATGGAGACCATTTCCTGACAGTGTGAGCCATTAGGTTTAGATCTCCCTTGCCATTTCATTTAATCTGAAGCTTACTCTTTAAATAGAGTGTTTTCCACCTCTTGCTCTATATTTGAATATCAACTGATCAACAAAAGACATTTAAGGTTTTTATGGTCAATCATTTTCAGATTGATTGCAGATTAATCTGAGAAAAAGAAGGGAAAATTGAGCTGTTGACCCAGACTCAGGAAGTGTGCTGGTTGGATCTGATTCACTTTTGTATTGCTTCACATGCTGTCTTACAATGTATGGTTTCTTCTGTTATGTGTGCAAAGCCCACACAGGCACGTGTTTATTACCAGCACTTTTCTTATAGGAAACTTCACTTGTTTGCATTTTGTACCAGGAGTATTTTGAATGCATGATTAAGTGACTAATTTAGCATAGGGAATGCAATAAAATGTCTTGCCTCTCTTTCCTTGACACGTCAATGGGCAATGGCTGAGGAGCTTAGGTGATTCTTTGGGCTTACTTTTCTTATGACTTGGGAGTTTTGTGATAGTCTGATGCATTTATTCTCTAAAATTTGGCAGGATTGTATGAAATGAAGTTAGGAAGCCGAAAAACATGGTAGAAAATTCCCTTTCATCTTTTGATTGTGTAACTTCCCTGTTTTTGTTCAGGAAGTTAGAATTGTTTCTGATAGTCAAGGACAGTTTGTTGGCACCGACAGTAATGACAACCTTGATGTGGCAGCACAACTCAAAAGCTCAAGTGCAGCTGAGGATAAGACCAAAGAGAAAACATTTTCCACAAGCATGAGGAATCCCACAGAGCAGTCAATGCATTCGGGTGAAAAATCAGGGAAGAAGCTAAAGCTGACACTTTATAATGGTGGCGGCGCACATTCAAGCGCTTCCAGTATGCTAACTGAAGTAGATACTACTGAAGCTCCATTATCAGTTACAGTTCTGCAGTCTAGGAAGATACCAATTGAAATGTCAAGCAACGAAAAGCTTTGTGGTTTTACCACTTCAAAAACAGGAGGTAAAAGAGCAAGATGCATAGAAAAACATGTGGTTGATGATCAGCCTTCTAACAAAACTGAGAACGTTTCTGCAGGAAAAACAACTGTGAGTTGAATTTCATCTTCAAAATTTTTCATTAATTTTACATCCTATACTTCCAAGAGAAGCATTTGGCTTTTTTTGAATGGTCTGCACATCCTGGCTGTGTGATCCAGCGAAAAGTATTAACAAGCTTTATGCTAACCTTGGTTGGCATTTTGTGACAGCATGGTGGTTCCATGAAGCACTATTGTATTGAAAGTCTTACTTTCAGTCTCACAGTCATAAACTGTTATTCTTCTTTTATGTTGCGACATATATGAAATAATCAACAGCTAAAATATGCACTTCGCAAGATCAAATAAATCATTATACTAGTTTTTGACACAAGCAGGTCCTTTTATATGATGACATGAATCACATGATATTGGGAAACAGTTAAGCCCATTTGTTAAAAAATAAACTTAGACTTTCTTGATGGAGTTTTGATGATCACCTATACACGTTCACTTTTTGTTGGTTCTGCCATTTTTTCTAAGAGTAACTTGTTCTACTAGTTTTTTCCCTTTTGCGATGTTTTTTTTCTTATTTGCATCATCCTTTATTAATGCAGAAGACTAAGCTACATAAAGTGCTTGAATTGGACTGCCCCAAAGTGGACATTGTAACTAGGAAAGGGAGAGCCACCAAATCACCTTTTAGAAGTCCAAACTCTTCGGCAGCAGGTATAAATTTCCTTGTTATTGTTGCATTGCTTATTTCATTTATTCACAGGATCTCTTCTATTGAGTGATTTTCAGTGAAGGATGGTGATGCAGTGGAAGTTACTGTTCAAGGCATCAGTGAGAGTGATGTTAAAACAAAAGAAATTGAAGTCCCTCTCATCATAGGGTTAAAAGCTTTAGAGGGCATTTATCAGGATGACAAGGAAATGCTGAAGCATATGAGGGATCAGAAGAAGGGTTTGAATGATTCAGCCAAAGACAAGAACATGGTAAGGAAGAGGTTTCTTTCTGCTTCTGTTTTTGTTTGGTTGTTCAACGGGAGGTGAGTGGGTGGGTGGGGCTGTGCTTAGAAGCTAAGGAAAACTGCCAAGATAAGTTGACAAGTATGAAAAACACCTATTTATGAGAGAGATATAGACTGGTGATAGGATAAAGCAGTTTAAGTTTTGGGAATTTATGATGCTAATTCATGTGCAGTAATGCTTGCGATGGTTGTAAATAATGGGAATTTAGTTTTGAAGCTTCCATGAACTTACAGTTTCAGACATTAAACAGAGCTGGTCCTTGAGAAAAATGTTGCCATATTCTACAATGTTAAATTAGGTCGCAGGCTCTCTATTCCTAATGGTAACTTGATTGTTACTTTGACATGCTGGATAGAAAGTGATACTGTTATTGTAGAGAGAAAAATGATATTCTTCAGTGTAGTTTGTTTGAGTGGTTGGATAATTGCTGGTGTGCTTTTTTTGGCACTGTACCATTAACCAAAGTTTGAAGAATTCGAAGTGCACAGCCATTTTGCTGGCACTGGTCTCGAGCAATCTTGCATTAGATAAATGATACTGATTTTTAGGGGAAAGGAGTCCATTGGTACACATGGTTCTTGCATTTCCTTGCCCTTAGAATGTGCAAAGGTGTGGAACATAAAATATTGTTCAAGGATTCCTGAATTGCGGTTACTTGTATGGGAGGCTACTGTAATAGTCTTTATAACCATTATATCTACTCAGTGTGCTAGTGTTTTTTAGTCTTTATAACAGTGTTTTGCGTTCCCTCCTGTTCTTTTTGTCCCCTAATCAGATGGTACCAGCTCTTAGGTTTGTTGTTTTTGGTTCAGGAATATGTGGGAAGCAGTCAAAGAAGAAAGAGGGGAAGACCACGCAAATTAATCATAAACTCAAAAGCTCTGGTGGCTAGTATGTAAATGCTGTAAACCACAACTTGTTGGCTGGTCATTTTGTGATTTTTTTTGGAGATACACAAATATGCAATATAACATGCAGGTAAGGACTTTGGCTCTGTGGACATTGCTGATGAAGTTGTACAAGTGGTTGTAAAAGATCTTACAACTAATGAAGTTGAGTGGCCTACACAAGCGAGGGCGGAGCCTAAAGGTATGTAGAGCTTCAGATCTGAGTTATTTTCTGCCTTGCTGCAAGGAACTTCTGTTGTGGAATTTTTAAGCAAACAAAAGGAAATTTCTGATTTCATCCACCATTACCCAGAATGCAGTGAGCTATAATGTGCGTATCTTTGGCAAAGAAAGAGAGCACCAAATGAAACTACTGTGGAAGTATTAGGAAAACAGCTGTAAATGTCATCAGAAGGATGCCTGTTACGCAAATCAATAACTTTCAATACTTTCCACTATGATGACATCGACATTGATTTTAGGTTTGCCAAGAGCATGGCTTACTCTTCAGTTGTGGACGAGCTTATTATCTGTTGTCATAGATGTCTTAGAAAGATTAGGTTCTCATATTGACTTTTTTAATGGCCACAACAACAAAATTAGTCCTAAGTTTCCAATTCTCTATTTGTTTGCCATGTTTATTCTTCAAATGGGTAATAGCATTGGTTCCCAGAATTTTTTTCTAGAAGGGGGATCAGAGTAGTGGTTCTTTTGTTTGATACAATCTCTCATCTAACAAATTTAAGAGACTATATAAACAAATCATGGAATGAATACTGGTTGGTCAATCATTTGCCAGTTATGGCTCTGGAAAGCTGATAACGTTAGAAGTTGGTTTTGCCTTGTCTCTTGGTCCCATTTCCATCTCCATCTGAGTGTCTCTCTCATACACAAACACCCTCTTTACTATAAGAGACACAAGCATAGAAAGCTACAACACTCACAACAACCATTTAAAAATACGTATCCATTTCTGAAGCCTGATATGAAATTATGCAGTTTCACAAAATTCTTCAAGAGAGAAAAGCAGTGAAATTTCCAAGACAGATTTCATGTCAAGGGAAGTTGATGCTGCTGCATTGAAGAATGTTGCTGATGATGATCAACCTCTATCAACCTGGTTTGGGAATATGCACGGTTCAGCAGGTCTTGAAGAATTAAGTAAGTCAAACATTTAAATGCATTTCCTCTTGTAGTTTTGCTGAATACAATTATTTCCTGTTCAGGATTATCAACTGGTCGGATTGCAAGTGGAGTGAGTGAGGCTAGAGAAAAAAAAGTTGTAGCAGTGCAATCTTGTACGGTGGATCCAAAAAGCAATGACACTCTGCTGGAAAATCAGTTGGTGCCTTTTGTAAGGAAGTCTCCGGTTTGGAAAACAATTGAATCTATGGAAGTATTCCAAATCATTCCGCAAAAACCACACTTTCATCCCTTGACTGAATGTAAAGAAGAGTATCGTGAAGGATCAGCCATTGGCATTATGGTAACATTCGCCAGTTTGTTTGAGAAGATATCCTCACTTCAATTTGATGATTGTAGAAGCATATTAGAGAGTACATTGGAAAGTCTTGTTGACTTGGAGAAGCATGGATTTGACATCACTGTGCCACGCTGTAGGTTGAATGAATTGCTTTCAATTAAAGATGGGCAAGGGGAGGTACTAAATGAATCCAAAGATGCTGAAGGGAAATTACGAGTGCATACTGATGAGAAAAGAAAGCTGGAAGAGAAGATGAGCGATATTGAGAAGAAGATAACTGAGCTGCAGGAAGAACTTGCTCTAACCAAGGCAAAGATGGAGGTTAAGGGCCTCGATATTTCCAAGATGCAATCCCATGCTGATGCCATCAATGAACGGATAAAAAATGCGCGGGATCATTTTGTAAAAGTAGCCTCCGCCCCTTGGAAATCTCCCTGATGCACTTCAACCCCAACCAATTTTCTTGCTTGCTACCCTGGATTATGGGAGCATAGTGAAAAGTTGTTGCGCCTTAGTGCTTCAACGTAGTGGTCATGAAAATGTAATTAACTAGTTTCAGCTGTGTATTTATCATCTATATCTGATCCTAGACATGTTGAATCCTTTTGGTGCCAAGTGCATGGAAATGGAGGTGGTCTTGAAACTCGAAACTGATGAAAGCCTTAATTTGGTTGGATTTATCATCATTCTGTTTATGGGTTATCTTCAAGTTCAGAGCGTGAGGTGTAACACCAAGTGGAGGCCACTCCGTCCAGATATGGTATTCCTGTTGCCTTCACTTACGCGCTCCATAGTACAGTGCCTGCCTTTGAAATTTATTTTTATCTAATTATATAAAAAATAAAATCGATAAGACAATGATTGTAACTTTCGGAGCAAGTGTTTTTTTTTTAATTCAAAGTCACATCTTCTCATTTTTCTTTTTACCATTGTATGATTTTTTATTATTAGCAACAAGGGTTATTGAATAAAAACTAACGACAATTAAAAAAATCTGTAAAAATCTTAATGATTTAAACTAAACACACTCCTTTCTTATTTATGAATATCTCTTTTAATGAAAAATACATTCTTTTCCACGTAACATTATTTTTTAAATAAAATTTCATTATGATCAAGAAAGCAAGTTTTAATAAAGAAATAAAAAAATCACGAATTGATCATTTTTAAGCACAAAAAAATAAATTTAAAAATTTTATAATAAGAAATAATAAAATATATATTCTATTTTTTTGAAATATTAATAAGTAATTTTTTTTTTTAAGGGTTTGCATATTAGGGATTTAATTATTTATAAAATAATTGTTAATATTGTTGTAAAATCTCTATTTTTGTTGAAAATCATGGTCTAATTAATTTTATTCTAAAATAATAATAATAATAAAAAAGGGGTTAAGTGATGTTTAATAAACATGCATAGAAACAAACCTACATACTTAATCTAAACAAAAACCATATATATATATAAGCTTAAAAGGCCAAGTCTTCATGCCAAACTTTTTTATTTTTTTAAACCCATTTTATTTTAATAAACTAAATAACAACTCGTCTTTTAATTTAAATTCAAAAGTTAGGAGTTAAGTTTTTAAATTCCAAAACTCAAATTTTGATAGCAGCTCATGTCATAATAGTTTTTTAAATTTTATCCTTATTATATCCATTAATTTTTCTATATAATTATCTGATCACACCTTTAATTTAAAGAGGTAGCTAAAAAGATCAACAAAACATAGTATATTATTGCAATAACATCTACCTTTAAAATATATATTGATAGAAAAAATTGCATGTATTTTTTTTTGCATATCATCGTTGATCACAAAGAAAAAAATTATGATAGTAACAAGTTAGCTTTTATTTAATTGTCATGATAGATTACTTTATATGACACAATTTAAATCATGTTTAATGTTTTAATTTAGATTAAGCTTTTATAAAACCTTTAAGGTGCTAAATCCTTTTCAATTTGAACATATGATCTCTAAAGATATCGAGTCTCTTTGTTGAACTTAAAAGTGTTAGACCCCTTTCATTTTAAACATCTAATCTTCGAGATTGTAGGATCCTCTT
Organism: Populus euphratica; assembly: GCF_000495115.2. Taxonomy (NCBI): domain Eukaryota; kingdom Viridiplantae; phylum Streptophyta; class Magnoliopsida; order Malpighiales; family Salicaceae; genus Populus; species Populus euphratica. The sequence continues at coordinate 217,239 of NW_011500107.1, read as the reverse complement.
GTTGAACTTAAGTTATTGGATCCCTTTCATTTCAAATACATGATTTTTAAAAGTGGTGGATCGTTTCTTTAAAAGAATCCCTTGACCATTTCAAGAATTTTCATTGATAATGTTAGCATCAAACCCATATCAAAATATTTTTTTTTTCTTTATAATCTTACTATATAAAGTTTTTTATAAGACTTTGTACCATAAACATTGTAAAGAGAGAACAACTGTCAGAACCTAATTTTTGACCCTTCATTTTTATATATTTCAAATAAAAACATAAAGTCTAAAAAAATATATCTTTTCAGTAAATTTAGTCAATTTTAATTATTTTGTTGTTTTGATCATTTTTGTGTGGTTAGAAATAATAATAAAAAAATACAATAACATACAAAATACAGTTAGGAACAAGCCAAAAAATAAAAATGACATGTCATTCCATTTGAAAAGGAACGACATGTTGTTCACCATGGTCTTAAATTTAGCCATTGAAACAAACAATCACCTTCCATCCCAAAATAATCCATTTACAACCGTCATATAATAGTTTAGAAAATCCTAGCTATAAACCCCCCAAGAAAAAACTTGAAACTCTATATGAACTAGAACATTGTTCGGTTTCTAATTCATAACAAAAGCCATGCATCTTAATTTATGGTGTTCTTTAGCTTAATGGAAAGCAAAAATATAGGAATACATTTTTTTATGAAGAGTTAAAAATGCATTTTTGACATCTAGAAGTCCAAAAAACAACCAAAATAAAAAAAATCAGAATCTATCCAAAAGTTTACTACAACCCATACTTGTTTTTGTTTTTAGCATCTATCTAGAGTGCAAGTAAAAAAATACAAACAAAATGAGTTGAAAAGTTTATAAGAAGATCTAAAACTTTTCTAAGGGTCTAACTACAAATTGTGTCGATTTGACACTTATAATTCAGTTGGAAATTACCATAGAAACAACTATACCCCACAACAACATTAAGATGCCACCATTACTATAAATGCCTTTTTGCGTTCTAATAATCTTTAAACAACCACAACCACTTTGGTGGAATAATTGTAATCCTAAATCATTTTTTTAATATATAAATTATTAACTTTTAAGACCAAACATTAATTGTGTATGAGTTTGGATTAGGTGGTGATAAATTATGATGGCGTGAGTTTGATTGAGGATGATGAATTCATATATATATATATATATATATAAGATGATGAATTTATATATATATATATATATATATATATATATTATATCATGACATTTGTTTTTTATGATGTGAAGATGTTTGTGAGTTGTGAGAAGATTATTGGGTTGATTAATGTGATGACATGGAGTATGTGGGTATTGCATGACTATTTTCTTGAAGCATGGACTAGAACAAAGTGAAAAAGGATGATGCAAAAATTAGTGATTTTTTTTTTTAGCATGGCCAAGTCTTTCTTCAAAATCATTTTGCATATTTTATCTTAAAAAAATATTTTTCTTTTTGGTTTTGCATTAAAAAAAAGAAGAAGTCAAAGGTTTTTTCTACATTTTAGCATTTGATAAAAATATTTGTTTTAGCATTTCATTAAAAAAAAATTTGTATGCATATTTGGATTTAATAACAAGTTTATTATTAAACCTACTGAAACTTTGTTGAAATTAAAAAGCCCATGTAACTGGCATACCTAGTTTATTATTAAACCTACTGAAATTTTACTGAAATTAAAAAGTCCAACCTTGGTTTTCTTAATTCCTAATTATAAATGTTTTGTTATTTACTTTCAATATTTAAAGTGAATAGACTCACAACAAGTTGTTGTCTCAAATGTAGAGAGAAGGAACACATTCCTTATATTTCAAAATAATAAAAGTTTTCACTTCAATATTTACTGATGTTAGAGTTAAAAGTAGTTGAGGTATCATATGTTAGGTTAACCTTATCAAGGCTTTTTCTATGGATCTTTTTTAGGATTTGGTTTGAGTTTTATGGATTTAATATAGACTCATCAATACATTCATAGATATAACTTGAGTTGTGATTTGAGATGACCACCTTAAAGTCGTCAACTCACCAAATAACTAGGAGTGGAAAAAACCATCTAGAATTTTAGAACAATTGAACTTTTGACAAGGGTTTAACTTGTCATAGTAAACCCGCATGCACCCCATAAATAGACCACTAATAATTTGAAACAACAGACCTTAGCAATTTAAAACAAGTCTAGCAATATAACTTACCTCAAGTAGAATGCTTTAAGGGTGATGGTATATTTACTTAGCATAAGTAATCCTTTACCATAGATCTCTGAAGAACAATTAAGGTTTTTTAGTGATCATAATATTAGGTAACAATATCTTATCATAAATTGAGATATTTTCCTAAAAGAACACCTACTAAAAGTGTTTCTTTTTTCCTGGTCACTGAGATATTAGGTAGCAATAGATTAATTACTTCACTGAGGACTTTAAAACTAAGCATTGCTTTTTTGTATTGCTTGTTGTATAATGTTATGTTTATATATTTGGTTGTGTTTATTTACTACTTCAGCATGCAAGTTTTTCATATTATTCATGCATCACCTTTTTATGATCACGTACTTTAAACCTCATGATAGGTGGGAGAGTAATGGTACTCTAGTGACTTTCACCCTGGGTAAAATTTGTAAAACTATCTAACTCTTGTCTGATTGCTTAACTTGGTAGTGGTTGGTGCAAATGCTTTCACATTTCTAGTGAGCCTCATATCAACCTCTTGAGGATGATCATTGAGTAGCAAGAGACTTTTTTTTTCACCAGGTAATAACCTACCTCATTCATTTAATGGCTAGAACCTACCTTTTTGGATGTACCCTATACAAATGCATCAATGCAAGCCTGACATATAGCATCCTAAATTCAAAACTTATAGGTGACATAATGGTCGTTAATAGGGAAATAACCATTATATAGCTTGAGGAAGAATATGAGTTATAATGAAATCAAAATTCTTATTCATCATGCATAAAATAATGATTATATGTCACACTTAAAAAGGAAATCCATATCTTTCTTTTTGTTAGCATCATTACTTTTGTGTTTTATATTTACTTTGTAAAATTCCTTTGTTTTCATTTGAAGGTGAAATATAGGTCCTTTTAAAAGCCAGCCTCACTCATGAAAAACAAGAAGAGAGCATAGTTAGAGGTTAACACAAAAAAAAAAAAGAACTTGAAAATTTTAAAGAAGATATTGCTAAGCTTACTAATATGCTCAATGGGAACTTATATCCTAAATTATTAAGAGATGGACCTTTAATACAGCCTGTAAGTATTACTCAATCTGCACCCATATAAACAACTCCATTTAAATTTATTCCATATAATTTGAGAACAATTGACACCTTACTAAAGGCTCAGTTCACTACACATTTACCAATACCTTTTACAAAAGCACCACTAACTATAAGCCTAATTGCTAGTGAAATCCAGAAGGAAATGGTGGTATAAGAGGATGGCTCTGATAAACTAGCTACTTTTGAGTAAAGAACGAGGGTGATTGAAGGAACTAATCTGTATAAGTCTATGAAAGTCGCTGAGATGCGCTTAATACCTAATATGATCATTCCAAAAAAGTTTAGAGTATCTGAGTTTGTTAAGTACATTGGAATCTAATGCCTTATTACTAACCTCAAGGTGTACTGTAATAAGATGGTCGGGATGGTCCATGATGAGAATTTATTACTAATCCACTTCTTTCAATATATCTTTAATAAAGTAACATTACACATCGAGATTAAAAGATGGAAAAATCTAGTGGATGCTTTATTAAATAATATAAATTTAAAATGGATATTGCACCTAATAGAGTAAGCCTACAAGTTATGAAAATAAGTAACAAGGAGTTTATTCAGGAGAACGCCCAGAGGTGGCGTGAAGTAGTTGCTCAAATAAATCCTCTATTACTAAATAAGGAGATGGTTAATATATTCATCAATGCTTTTAAAACACCTTACTTCAAGTACCTTGTTGAAGTGCAATCTAATGCTTTAATACCCTAATGATTGTGAATAAGAGAATTGAGTAAGCCAACAAAGTAAGAAAAATCAAAGGTCCAACCATGAATTCTAAATTCACAACAAAAATAAATCACAAAATAACTCTCAAATTGGAATTCTTAATCTTGTCCGATCAGATCTCATTGCATCACCAATTATCTAAGTGCCATTGTTAAAGATTGACATATCTTCACTATTTAAATGTGTTCACCAGCATATTCTAAATACCAAACATATTTCCTCCACTCTATTAGATCAATTTAACGACAATACTCTAGGTGATACAATTCAAATGAGAAATGTGAATATCATAATGAGATCTTGGGCCATTTAATTAAAAATTAAAAGAATTTCAAGTATAAAGTCTGAGATCTAGTGAGTAAGGTATAAATTAAGTTTGTGAAAAATAATGGTACCTATCACATTATAGAATCTATCTAGGATAACTCTAAAATTTTATTATGATAACCTTCTATAATAGGTGGTGTGGTGCCCTTATACCTAAAAATGGTATAACCACATGTATGGAGGAGCATTGCCTTTATACTTAGTGTTGAGGTCATTAAAGAGAAACTTTACTAAAAATATACTTTTTTATGCTAAAATGGATTGCAAAACTTACCAATCTTATAAGATATATGCATGGCTAGATCCTATTTAAAGGGCATATAACCTATTGTATTAAAGGATCCTTACAGAAGGTCCTATTATTTAAAGGGCATGACTAGATCTTACAACTTTTATATAGAGGCCAAGACTTAAAAAGGTCATTTTGAAGCCCAAATTATAGCAACAACAAAGAAGTTCGAATCTATCCTTCAGCCCTAGCATTGTTCAGTGTTTGACCCATATCTAGAGTTCTAGAAGTCCAAATGATCTCAATGTTTTCACACAAGAAAACTGAGACAATTTTCTACAACTTTCATGTTTTCAAGTGGCTT
>NW_011500107.1:133127-211891 GCF_000495115.2 Populus euphratica | reverse complement strand
TTTAATCCTTACGTTAATCTTTCATCTTAAAGTTCTCATCAACTTCTTCTTCTTCTTCTTTATTATAATTATTACTACTACTACTACTACAACTACAACTATTATTGTTGTTGTTGTTGTTATTTATAATTTGTACAATTAACCTCCGAGTAGTTCAACCTCGGTTTTGTCGGGTTATTTATTATTTCGACACTCCTGCACTTGGAAGAAGACATCAATCTTTTGGTCGTGTTACTTAGTGTTGAGGTCATTAAAGAGAAACTTCACTGAAAATATACTTTTTTATGCTAAAATGGATTGCAAAACTTACCAATCTTATAAGATATATGCATGGCTAAATCCTATTTAAAGGGCATATAACCCTATTATATTAAAGGATCCTTATAGAAGGTCCTATTGAAAGGGAATGCATATTGATCTTATTAAAAATATATACACGATCAATTCTATTAATTATAGATGTTTGACTGATCTTTACTAATCATATAGAGGGTGGGTGGAGTTCATGTGCTAATCGAAGATGTACTAGTTCGATTTAGGAGTATAGGTTTGTCCAAGGGTATAAGCTTTGTTTAAGGATGCAAGGTAAGTTTAAGAGAACACGTAACTAGTCCACTAAGGAGAAACACATGGTCAGTCCATGCATGCGAGGCTAGTCAATTGAAGAGGGATGCAAGAATTGCAAAACTTACCAATCTTATAAGATATATGCATGGCTAAATCCTATTTAAAGGGCATATAACCCTATTATATTAAAGGATCCTTATAGAAGGTCCTATTGAAAGGGAATGCATATTGATCTTATTAAAAATATATACACGATCAATTCTATTAATTATAGATGTTTGACTGATCTTTACTAATCATATAGAGGGTGGGTGGAGTTCATGTGCTAATCGAAGATGTACTAGTTCGATTTAGAAGTATAGGTTTGTCTAGGAGTATAAGCTTTGTTTAAGGATGTAAGGTAAGTTTAAGAGAACGCGTAACTAGTCCACTAAGAAGAAACACATGGTCAGTCCATGGATGCGAGGCTAGTCAATTGAAGAGAGGCTAGTCAATTGAAGAGGGATGCAAGGTTATCTTTAGAGGTGTAACTCAACTAATTAAGTCTTGAATTTGTTTCTTAAAGGTTACCGGTTCAAGTATCATAAATTTTAGAGTTAATAGAAATTTATATAATTATTAATTTTAAAATTTTAAAAAATTAATTAAAATATACATAAATTATTCCAAATACTCACAGTAACCCAAAAACAAGATAAGTTTAGGAGGACGCGATGCTAGTCTTTTAAAAAATGGTGCAAGGTGAGTTTGGAAAGATGTGCGGCCAGTCTACTATCAAGGTACACAAGATCAACTTGATTGTATTATTGTATTGTACCATGTAGATATTCCGGTCCAATCAAGTAGGTTGTACAAAGGATTTCAATTTCCGTCACCATTCACCACCCATGGAGGTAAAGTCCTGCTAGTTATTTATTATACTCGTGGACAAATACCAGAAAAAGTACAGAGCTAGGCAGCATTGATGCACTCAAGATAGAAAATACTGCCATAAATTGTTTACTAGAAAGGCATGCCACTTTTTGTTGGGAACTCCTTAATGCCTGGTGAAGTCGCGTATAGCATAAGGAGAGGCAAACATCAATTCTTAAATGGAAATCTTGTAATACAGTCCTACGGATGATGAACATTTGCACGTGATTCTTCAAACTTGTATTTATGATTTAGGCCAGTCACGGTTGATTTGGTGTGAAGGGATTCTCAAATGTCATTTCAATACAATTAATTTTAAGAAAGATAACTAACAACCACCGTACCATCAGCGCATCAATTTTTAATTTTCCTGAACTTCGTCTCGGGAGTTATCGAGGATATTCATCATATCTTCTCAAATCCTTTTTTCATTTATTTTTTATACTGGTGATGTTTTCCCATATTTCTTCCCCCACGTACAAGTGTATCCTTTAATTACTCGTAGGTTTGTTGTGAATATCTTGATTATTATATTTCAACATCACAAGTTGAAGTTAAGTTTATAAAAAAATACTTCAATATTATCAATACATGTTAAAAGAATATAAAAGACATTTTATATAAAACGAAAATTAAAAAAATTGTACCATATTACATAAACATTTTCCCCGTCAATACAACTCCGTCTTTTGAATTTCTTATCATTTGGTGCAGTACTTGTTTATAAGCCGTGAGTGCAAACAAAAAAAAAATGAGTGTAAAAAAGTATATTTAGGTAGTAAAGCAACTATTTTATATTATTAAAATTAGTTTAACGGATGAATTTTAAAATTTCCTAACTCGACTCATTATCTAACTCAAATATTTAAATTAAATTATATAAAAATTATCCTAACACAACTTAATCATTTTCGCGGGTCTAACTAACACAACTCAAATATATAAAAAAGTAAGGTTTGACTTCAAAAATTCAAGATGAATTTTTCTTCTTTGTTTAATATTAAGATAGTGGCATAGTGGATCAACCCAAGTTTGCTACTTAACTTGTTAAACTCACGACTACGGTCATGCACTCTACAAGGTTTGATAACTTTATTTAAAAAAATATATATTTTTATTTAATTAAATGATACAAAACACTCACAAAATTGAACACATACTAAATATCAATATGTTGTTTGAGATTACAATAACCTCATAGAAAGTAAATCGAAATAAATTTTGAAGACCAACTCAAAATAAACTAAATATTGAAGAATAAAATTGAAAAAAAAACTTATTACAAATTCAATGTTGAAGGGTGAAATTAGAAAAAAAAATCAAAGAAAAAAGGACGACAATGAAAGAAAAAGTGAGGGGAAATTAAAAAGGAGAAAAAAGAAAAAGAAGAAGAGGGAAGGTCTACTTCATTGCTCATATAAAAAGTTAAGTAGGCAAGTTATTTTAGTGTATAGTATTAGTTTACAGGTTCATGTTATATTGTGGTTCAAATAAAAAAAAAATGTAAAAAATATCCAAGTCACATAGAACTATTTGATATTGTTATTAAACCCGACCTAATAGGTCAATCTGGAAATCTCCTAGCCCAACTCCTTGCTTGGCCAGGGTTTGAAATTAAACTGTGGGAGTTGCTATGATATGACTTTATTGACTTAGCATGTCCAAAGAAAACTTAGTTGACATGTAAAAAATATGGTTTAGATTTATAAAATAAATAAATCAAGATAATATTTTTTGAATATTGACTTGGTAATATATTGGATTGATTCGGACTTTGCTACTTAATCTGTCAAAGTCATTATTCAAGTTATGAACTCCACTGGGTTTGATAATTTGTTTGTTTTAAACTATGTTTTACTTAAATATACAATAAAAAAATAGACAATCACAAAATCAAGCACAAATCAAATATCGAGATACTTGTTTGAGACTATGATAATCTCATATAAAGTAGTTTAAAACAAATTGTAAAGAGAAATCCAAAATTAACCAACTATTATAGGATAAAATTTATATATATATATATAAAAACTCAATATAAACTCAATATTAAAAGATAAAATTAAAAAAATTAAAAAAACAAAAATAAAAGAAAAAAGGAGACGACGAGCAGCAAAGTACTTAAAACCTCAACTTTTTTTTTTAATGTATACTATACTATACTGCAGGTCAAATCAAAAGGAAATCAAACTTAAAAATTTTATAGGTCACAGGTAACTATTTAGTATTGCTATTAAACTTGCCCAACTGATCCATCTTAAAACCTCTCAACTGTCTTCTTGCTTATCCCAGCTTTAAAATTAAATCATATGAGAATTGCTCCTATGTGATCCAATTGACTCGGTATGTCTAAAGATAACCCAAATGATTAGTATAAAAGTGTCGTTTGGATTTAAAAAATTCAAGATGATATTTTTTTTTTAATATTAAGACAATAATATATTTGATCGATCCAAACTTCATTGCTTAACTTTCCAAACTCGTAACTTGGATGACAGGCTCCACTCAATTTTATCTAAAATAACTTTTTACTTAAATATAAAATAATAAAAACAAATGCTCGTAAAATCAAGTACAAACCAAATATCAAAAAATTTATTTAAAGAATGGGATAATTTCATAGAAAAAAACAAATCAAAATAAATTATGAAGACTGATTAAAAATTAACCGAATATTAAAGGATGAGATTGAAATAAAATAAAAAAAATTCAATACAAACCTAATATTAAAAGATAAAAATAGAAAAACAATTCAAAGAAAAAGAGGATGAGAAAAAAAAAAAGAGGGGACTAGCTTTATTGTTCATCTAAAAAGTAAAACATTGAGTTGAAAACTCAAGTATTTTAGTGTATAATATAATAATAATTGATCAACTTTAGTGTCGAATGGCTTATATTGCCACTCAACCCAATTAGGAATTAATTATGTTTGAACACCACCAAGTAAACATTTGCAATTTATTTTTTCTTTTCTTTCTTTTCTTTTTTAAAAAAACCTTGACAAGGATTGTTATATAGTATTAACTAGTCTTACATTTCACCACAAGTTTGATTATTTTTTTTTGTAAAAAATAATGTTCAGATGTCGAAATGGGTTAGTAATCATGGTAATCAAGACTAAAGTAACCCTAGATATTCCGTTAAAATTACGACTTAGATTATAAGATTAGAATAACCTAATAAAAAATAAAGACAATTATAAAGACATTTTTAATTTAAAAAAAAACATCTCAACTTTTCGAACATGTGACCAAGATTATTAGATCCGAAGCACCTAATCTAGATAAACCATGAAGTTCAATTCCTAATCAATCAAATATTAAAAGATAAAATTGAGAAAAATAATTCAATTATACAAAAGAATTAAAAAAATAACAATTAAAAGAATGAGAATTAAAATACAAAATAAAATTTATATTTGATTGAAAGGTGAAATTGAAAAGAAACATTAATTTAGTAAAAGGATCAAAAAATAAGAGAAAAGAATGAGGGTCAAAATAACATAAACAAATATTTTGATTGGAGAGATAAATTGAAAAGAATAAAAACTTTTATGAAAGAGCCAAGAAAAAATATTAGAAATCAAAACAATAAAGACCAAATTGAAAAATATAATATCACTAATTTGAATTAAAAGATGTAATTAAAAATTAATATATTTTTTTTTATAAAAGGATCAAGACAAAAAGTTAGAAATCCAAAGAATGAGAACCAAATTAAAGAATATAATATTTGTTAAACTGGAATTAAAGGATGGAATTGAAGAAAATAATAAAACTTGTACAAAAAGAGCCAAGATCAAGAAATAAAAATTAAAAGTATAAGGAAAGAAGTTGAAATATCAACAACTAAATAGGTCAAACTATAATTTTTAAGGGAGTTAAGAGGAAAAAAATGAAAAAAGAAGAAGAAATAAACGCACATCAACGCCAAATCAAACCATTATCGGATACACATGTCCGAATAATAGAAAGAGAACACAAAAGGGCTTTCAATAACATAGTGAACATGTATTTTTTGATGTTGTTATGCACCACATGCAACACATAAAGGGCATAAGCACTTCCCATGCACCATCAGGTGCGCCACACAAAGACGTCATTTTTTAGTTTTTATTTTTCTATTTAGACAAATACCAAAGTGTCCCTGAGCTCTTTTTATAATTACAAAAAAAAACCATTGTGAAAAGACCAAGAAGCCCCTTGACTCCGAGTTTTATTATTTTTTATTTTAAGGGTATTTTTAGTTTTTATATTTTGTGCAATACCAAATTATTCCCTAATTTAAATTATAATAACAAAAAAATCATTATTATAATACAAAAATACTCCTTGATGCCAAGTTTAGTTTCATTTGCTTTTGATGGTGCGTCGGTAGTTTTATTACGCAATCAAATTATGAAAACCCTTTTATCTCTATTGTAATTGATAATAATAAATGGATCATATAAAAAGATTTTAATATTCTTAAAAACCCATGTTAAGTTTTTTAGATTAAGAGACAAAAAAATCATTACACTGCTTTAGTGAACGGTGATAATATATCTAGACTTATAGTACTTTTGCTAGGGGTTACAACTCTTTTTTTAACTAGATCTATTTTCTCCGCTTCAAACATAGAGTCAAAGTCTCAAAAATGTTCTTGCAAATTTAAATTTTTTTAAAAATAAATATAAATATATAATATAACAACGTTGACTTGGTCAAAATCCAATTTAACAAAAAAATTAATGATGTTTTAACTTATTTATTTATTTATTTTTAAAGCAACAACTTTTTAGACTAGTACAGGACAACAAAACAAATCTATTATATGAGATGTGAACCTGATTGTATTTAGTTTTTAGAACCACATTTTAATTATATGAGATATGGTACTTGTTTGAATTTTAGCATCCATAAGCGGTAATCGAAATAAACATACAACAAAAATAAAATTAGAAAATGAATGGGAATTTTGGAAAAAAATTTGAATATGATATCCACAAAGTTGGATAATAATTGAGTATAACAAGGGTTAGTTCATAATGAGAAGTAAACCTAGGGATTTCATGCCATTTGTGTGAGACTTTTAATAGTGATTAATTTAAGATCATAATGTTTAATCTTTTCAGGTTCATCATGGTGATGCCAAGAATAATTAGGCGTATGTTATTTAATAATTATGTTGTATGGTTGTTGTATATAACTTTGTATGGAGGCCATGTAATGAATTTTACAAATAATATCTTTTGTTGTGTAATCCATAACAGAATTGTATAAATGATGGAACTATGAATGAACGTAAGGTTTAATTACATGCATGTTTATGTTTTATTTGTTAGCATGTATGGGACCATTTAATTTCAAAAAATGTGTAATTTCTAAATCTTGATATGATCTAAATATAAAGAAATCTCTCTCAGGATTTTGATAGAATATTATAGAAAAATACTACTTTAATTTTTAATAAATCAAATATTTCATAGTTCTTAATACATGAAGTTGACTTAGAGTTACCCTGAAAAACTAGAGGTGTTAAAAGATGGTTCCTTTCTTTATTTTTTTTTAACTTAAACTTGTTCAGGTCACAAATCGACCTATTAGGTTAGTTTGATTTTTATAACGGGAGTTATTATAATATTATTAATTTTAAAATTCTATATTAATTAAAATTAAAAATACTTAATTATTTTTTAAAAATATATATGTTTGACAATAATATATATTAAGAGTAAAATAAAGTTTTTTCATATTTTATTTTATCTTATCCATCGTCATTAAATAGAATATAGATCGTCATTAAATAGAATATAGAGACAATTATTATGATATCTTTTGCACTTTTACCAAACACACAATTTTATTTTTATTTTTTTTATGTTATCTTTGTTATCTCTGTCATTTATGTCCCAAAATAGTAACCAAATGTTACCCCTAAAACCGTAAGCAAGATGATCAAGACTTTGAGAATCTCTTGGTGGGTTTAAAAAGGTAAATGAGCTAATGACCAAGTAGATACATGCTGGAAGTTTTTCTTGTTTAGCTTTGAAAAGAAAGCGAGTTTTATAGCATTAGGCTACTTGTTTCCTTCGTATAAGATGGATTGAGGATTAATGTCTTAATGAATGATTTCCTTATCAAGGCTAATTCTAGGTCGGTTTTCTTTTCTATTTTATTGGACAAGAATTAGAGTTGAAGAGTAGTATTTAAAGAATACATCTTTCTATAATTCTTTGGCCTTTCTTGATAATACATAATTTTAATAGAAGTTTTTTTAAGCGATTTATCTTTCTTGCAATTTAGCCTTCTTTAATTTATTTTATGAGTTATTTACATATTTATACTTTATCCTTTATACAATTTACTTTTTTTAAGTTTATTATTTTGTTTACAATTCATGCATTTATTTATCCTAACCATTTTATTTACTTGTTTATCTTTATATACTTTTAATTTATTTATTGTTCCTATTTTCAAAGTAATTTAATGTTTTCTCTTAGTCTAGATATTAGTATGTTTGATGTGAATTTATGTAGCTTTTTCATAATAGATCTTCTTGATTTATTATTATATGAACTAACAAATAGTTTCTTGCCAACAAGTCAATTTGACTTATAACTAATTAATGTGAATTCTTCTAGTTTCATCATACTTTGTATGATACTCAATGAATCTCTTGGTGTCTTTTATGAATCAAACTAGCTTATTTCCAAAGTGAATAATATTTGGTCATGGATTGGAGTAGCGTTTAAAGTAGTGTTGATCAAATTAGACATAATTATTTAAGACTTAATGAAATATTGTGATGCATGATCGATATAGAGCTTAAGAACAATTATTTCGTTAATACAATTATTTGGTATTATAATAATTGTTAATTCATGCTTATTTGAACTGATTTGATTCTAGATTTCTATAGAAATAATATCCTGTTTTTTGTTATGATATAATTTTTATTTATTTGCATATTAAGTCATAAATATTCCATTCTAACCTTTAAAGGAAGAAAGAAATTTAATCGGCCACAATATTGTAACCTAACTTCATCATCTTACAAAGCATTATTAAAACAAAAGGGAATTAATTAAATTACTGATTAAAGGGGGGTATATTCTATTTTTATTTGTCCAGAATTAAACTTCAAGATTGAGTATTGATGTTCTTATGAATCTCCCGAGTGGATAATTATACCAAATAAGTGGATTCAGTATTGGTATAGAAGTAGCTCGAAAAACCCCTTAATTGAAAATACAGGAAAAAAAAGCATTGCTAAATAAACAATGTTAGTAAATGCTAATAAGTAATGGTCTGAAATCTGTTAGAGCCACACTCACATGATACTTAGATTGTTGGCATTAATATAAAAAAGGACATCCAAGTATAATTAGAATTGTTTAGTAGAAAAAACTTTAAATCATGTAGGAGTTAACCTGATTGGGGTCCATATATAATTTTGATCATCAGTAAAAATATAGTTTGACTAAAAAAATTCAATAAAACATTCTTTTTTCTTTTTAAAATATTGAAACGATAATATATTAGATTGATCTGGATTAACCTTTTAAATTTGCAACCCGAGTCATGAGATCATGATAACTCTATATAAATCAAATCGAAATAAATTATGAAGTTCAATTTTCAATTAACACAATGTTGAAGAATGAAATTGAAAAAAATAATTCAAAATAAAAAAAATAACTCAAGTCAAATTGAGTTAACCCAACTCGGGTCATAAAACTAAATTAACTCGCTAAACTCGTGACATAAACCATTAGATTGAAAGCAAACTATAATAAATCATGAAGCATAATGTCTAACAAACTAAATATTAAATGATAGAATTAGAAATAAAAAATATAATTTTTTTTAAATTACAATAAATAATATTTTGTGAGATAATATATAGCAGCACAACTTTGCAACTTCTTAAATAGTGAACAAAATGATTTTAAACAAATATTTTATACTAAAATTTTATATAAACTATGTATTAACTTGTAAGTGGGACATTATGAATGATATTCTATGAGGAATTAACTATTGCTTATTTTTATATAAAACTTTATATAATTTGTTTGTTTATAATAGTACGATGTGTTTTATGTACTATATATGTTTGTCACAAATCCAAATTTAAAAAATAATGATTTTATTTTTTTGTTATGAAAAATTAAAGAAGGGTTTTGAACCTAAAAACTAAAAAAAAAATACACTTTAGTTGAGCTAAAAAATAATGTAAATAAATTCTTTCAAAAAAAAACTTATCGATGCTTTTTTGTATTATTTTATTTTAAATGCAAAGAAAAAATACATTTAAAGAAAACACGCGCGCGGGAGCGCGTATATATATATATATGGGAGATAGTGATAAATGTGAGCACGTGCAAAGGAGAAACAACAACACAATTTCAACCAGCTCATTTAACACCCTCGGCTTATCCTCTTCCAATAAGATTATTTATTCATCAGTTTAAATATTGAATGGCAGCAACATCTCAGTCTCTCTGCAACTATTTTATTCTGGTCGCTTTCCTCATTCACTTCACCAGTAAGAGTACTGGTGATCAGCTAAGATATTTTTATAAAAAAAAAATATTAAATAAAAAAATTATGTGTGAGTTTTCTTGAAACACAAACATTTCCCTGTAAAAATATATTAGGTCTAGCACTTGTTAAATCTAATCATGATTGTGCTTAATAATATGCCATATTTCAAATAAATTAGGCTTGAGAGTATATTAAATTTTAGGTGTTGTAGCTAGCCAGACCGGTCATAATTGAATCAGGATTAATAGGTTTGGTACTAGCCAGACCCAGTCATAAATAGACTTGACAGCATGCCAAGCTTAAATATATTGAGTTAGTGCTAGCTAGACTTAAGAAATAATTAAGTATAACACCATCAATTCTATAAGATTTTATATAAAATTGTAAAAGAAATTATTTTTTAATAAATAGGTTTAATTAAACAAATTTATACTCCACTAAAATTATTTGATATATTAAAATATTTCATGGTCAGCATGTCATCATTTTTTAGTTAGATAAAAAAGTGGAATATAATTCATAATACAACTCAAAATATCACAAAAATAAAATTACGTTTTAATTCTTTATTTTCATAAAAAAAAATAAGATTCTTAAGTTATAAATACACCATGAAATTTTAAGAAAAAAGTTCACAATTTTATTCTCCATTGCATATATATTATGAGAACATTTCTCTATAAAATATTATTATATTTTTTAAAAAATATATATTTTTTTAAATATCAAAGAATAATTAATTTCATTAAAAAAAATTTTACAAGTAATAATTATAAATTATTTTGACCTGCCATGCACCAAATTTGCCTTATTAAAAAAGAAAATGAAATCATGGGATTATTTAATTAATTTATTATCCAAACCAGAAACCTTTTCGAGGAACCTTGTTCCTATGTACTTAATTTGTTATTACATCGTCAATTTGCTATTTCCTAAATATGGAATGATTGTGTTTAGTATCCTATGTGCATGGTGGTGAAGTGCATCTACTGCATTTATGATGGGTTTTCCTTTCCATGCCATTAATTTGGGTGGGTGGTAGCAGGTTAATTTGTCTGTATTATAATTCATTAATTAGCTTGCCGGACCACAATCTGTCCTACATAATTATTAACTTTTTTTTTATCTAGTAATTCTGTAAATTATAGAGTAATCGATCATTGTGGGCACTTTTTAATCTTTAATCTTGATTTTGCTGCTATGCTCTATATAACCACCCTAGGTGTGATGCCTGTTAACTAGACTCTTTTCGTTTTGTTTTTCCTTCTCCTCCTGGGTTTTGGTATCTGCAGGTGAGCAGGTCAACCTTTGTCATGTCATGCATCACCTTTTATCTTTTCCAGTAATTGATCTGACTTCACAACACGGTTAGGAAGAAACACACCGTTAATGTTAGTTAAAAGAAAGTCTGGGCTTATATTGTTAACTAACTTGATTTTCCTTTTCCTTTTTTATTTTTTGGCTTCAAACATCAGTTTTGATGCTAATTTATTCGCTGATTTTTCTCCCACAATCTCTTATATTTTTTGTGGTGCTGAAATTTTAGTAGACTAGTCGCAGAGTTTTAGCTGAGTTACGCCGGCCATTCCTGAATCTTGCTTGCCAGTGACGGTAGTTGACCGCCAACTTGAATGTTTTAAATGGCGCCTCTTAATCTGCGCTTATGGGACATTTGTATCTAAATCTGTACGTTTTCTGTAGAGCAGCGGGTGAAACAGCAAACTAATGGCATTGAAGGCATTTGCTGCTCAAGTTGAGGAGGGGAGGGAAGGAAAAGATGGGAAACCTTCCGTTGGTCCCGTGTATCGTAATATACTATCCAAGAAAGAATATCCTCCTCTTGATCGCGATGTGACCACTTCTTGGGATATTTTCAGGTATGAAATTGATCAGCAAGAGTAGTAGGAATCTCAGCTTGTATTAAGCAACATCCTTCTGTTATGCTATCAAGTATTAATTTAAAGCTAGACCTTAAGGTAATGGAAGCCAAAGCTTGCTACAAACTATGTTGGTTTTGCAGGTTTAGATGGTTAAAGAAACTAAGTTTGATACAATTAGACATGTTTGCTTTTATATGTGAGAATTAATGGAGATAGAACATAGATGTTTAGGCAGAATGGCAGCCCATGTAGCTTGCCAATGATGTTGGCTGGAGTTTAACTTGAAAGCTTCGATATTGAGATGCTTTTGACTTTTTTGCGCTTGTTATAAATTTTTTCTCTTGACAATGAAAATCTTTCGATGCATAGTTCATCTGCCAAGAAGTATCCTGGATATAAAATGCTTGGATGGCGTAAATTTGTTGACGGGAAGGTAAATATCTGGTTGAAAGTTCTGTAGATTAGAACAGTTGGGGCAGTTTTTTTTACTTCAATCCTTCTTTAGGTGGGGCCTTATGTCTGGAAAACTTACAAGGAAGTTTATGACGAAGTTTTGCAAATTAGCTCTGCATTGCGGGCATCCGGTGCTGAACCAGTAAGCATAGACATGTGCATTTAGCAGGGACTTGGATTAGAGTGACTTTGGATTTGAAGATTTGGCATTAAAGCTTTCTTTCTTTTCTTTTCCCTTTTTTCATTTTTCCTGTGCCATAATTAATTTCTGGTGGCAGGGCTACCGAGTTGGTATTTATGGATCAAACTGTCCTCAATGGATCGAGGCAATGGAGGTCTGCTTTCTTTAACATTCTACGACTTTCCGTTTATTGGCTGAGCTTTTATTTTCTGTACTTTCGTTGTCTCTGTGTAGGCTTGCAATGCCCAAAGCTTAGTCTGCGTGCCTCTCTATGATACTATTGGTAAACTTCTTTCTACATTACTCTCAATATAGGATTAAATCTGTGCTCTCTTTCGGTAAAAAAAGACAAAAAAAGGTTTCATCACTGGTTTTTTTTTCAAGCTGTAAATCCACTGGTGTGGGTGGTGTGATCGGATTCTGCAGCTGAAAGCTTTGCGAAGGAGAAAATCTTCATTTTTAGTTTTTTTCCTTTGTGCTTTCTACTTCAACTGAAAGTTGACAGTAAACTTCAAATAACCATTAGTGGCATGCGCTCTAGTTTTAAATCCTGCATTCCTCCGTCTCTCTGTAAGTCATTTATTAATATTCTAGAGATGGGTTTCCGAGGGGGCACCATGCATCTCGACCTTTCTGATTCTTCTCTCCAATTTAAGCAGGGGTTATTGGTTTTCTTGACTGCAGGTCCTCGTGCTGTAAACTTTATTATAGATCACGCGGAGATTGATTTTGTCTTTGTCCAGGACAAAAAAGTGAAAGAAGTAAGAAAAGTTTTTTCTGTTTTCTGATGATCATATGTATTCTCTTCCGCATGACGCTGCTTATAAGAGCTGCAGATTCTCTAATTTGACATGCACTTCTATTTGCAGCTGCTAAATCCTGATTGCGCATCTGCTCAGCGGCTTAAAGGTAAGTATTAGTGGACAGTCTGGAGAAGATTTGCTCGGAATGTTATCAAAATTTAAGTGCGATGGTTCTGGTGTAATCTTTTTCAACTAATTCATACGTGAGAGTTGCAAGAGATCGCTAAATAAATTGCCTGCAACTAGAATAAAATTTAAGATTGTAGGAAAGTAACTAGCAAGCATATAAACTTAAATAAGATGAATTAAACAAGTAAATCCTTTTCACTTAAACATGCATGCAAAGAAAGCTATATATTTTAGTATATTTACCTATTGGAGCACGTGGAATATAAAGGACATGCATGTCCCTTTGCTTTCAAGTGTCGTATTTTTTTGTCCTTATTGCTAGTTATTTGGCATAGATGGATTGACTATAATCAACATTCTAGTATTCTTACACCAAAATTTTTATTAGTTGTATTATTAAATAAGGTTCATGAACTAAAAAAACAAACTCAAAAATCTCTCAACAGAAAACTTACTTGACCTTAAGCTCTACTAAGGAAAAATAGTGTGGAAAAGTTGAGAAAAGCGAATGAGAGACAGCTAAAGACCTCCTGCTTTGTGTGCACCAAACATCTCCTCGTGAGCTCCTTTTTATACTGATTTCTTGATACAAAACTAATGCATAATAATTATCGTAATTACTATATTTAATTCTCATCATTTTATTTTAATTACCCCGCCATAAAAAAATAAAAATCTAACAATTCTTGTCTTAAAAACGTTGTTAAAGACCAGATTTTCTACTTAGAAAATAACATTATTCATGGAGAGAATTATTATTCAGATTGTTTATTCATAATTTGAGTAAACAAAAAGAAATTAATATAATTATTTATTAGCCACAAATTATTTAACAGTTGAGTAAACAAAAAGAAATTAATAAAAAACAATTATTTATTAGCCACAAATTATTTAACAACATATCTAAGTTGAAGCTAATGCCTAAACCCAATCCCTAAGACTAGGATCGAGTCCAATCAAACGAGCATATATATGACCTAAGCCCAAAACTCACTTAACCTAAAGTATTTTGCAACATTCTCATTATTAGAATCAAACATATCAATTATATAAAGAAAAATTATGGAAAAAAAATTTTTTCCTTAAATTTATATAAAAAAATTGTTAAAATTTTAACAGAGTCTTCCCTATATTAACAATCTCAAATTATCGATAATTATCCTACATACATTTTATATTCATTTCTCAACCATGTCATAGTCATTTTGAGTTTCAATAGCAAATTATTCATGGGCACAAGAATAGTATTTCACATATTCATTTCTTTTATATTAGGCATACATTAATTCATAAATAAATGAAAATAAACAAAAGTACAACATAATACAATTTATGTTCTAACATTTAATATAAAAAAGTTATTATTATATTTCAAGTTATATAATTAATTAAAGATAAAATACATTAGTATTCATTTAATTCATAAATCATACAAAAAAAACTATAAGACTTAAGACATTAGTCCTGACGTGAATGTGATAGACTTACAATTACATCATGTTTGAAATAATTATATTAAAAACAAAAATATAGCAGAAAAGAGAAAATCACACAATACATGCGCGCGTGCACATATATATATATATACACACACACACTTAAAGATATGCAATTGTAGTTCCTTGTTCTCATATAATCTTCCTTTATTACGTGTAGATTCACCATTCTTGAAATCATTCAACATTCTCATTTTATAAATATTATTAATTATTTTTCATTATGAACACCATTCATACTACTTTTTTCCAAATCTATGAAGGCTATTGTCAACACTAATGATCATTAGTCACCACCATTATTGAGACCGACTAATCAAATCTTTGATAATGTTGACATCAACATAGCAGGTTGATGCCATTAACTATTTCAGTTCTAAAATAGTTAATTAGGTTTTCATAATACCTTGAAAATAATTTTGGAAATGCCAATGTCAAGAGTTCTTGACACTTCTGCTCGACAAGATACAAAGTAATACTAACACCGTATTGATTCTCCCTTTTTAGAATGGGCTAATGTTGCAGGTAGGTAAGAGACAATATCCATCAATGGATCCCTTTCTGTGTTATTACCATACAACAAGTTATACCCTCTCCTCCGCATAAAAGACGGGTCAGTCCTTGCTCCCTATCATATACGAACCATCTTACAACATGTTTTCCCAAAACCACATTATTATTCCAATCCTTGAAATTTCAACTTGAAGCTCTAATACCAAATTATAATATTCTCATTACTGGAATTAAACATTTAAATAATATAAAGGAAAATCAGAATTAAACATTTAAATAATATAAAGGAAAATCATGGAGAAGTTTTTTTTCTTTTTACCAAAATTATCTAATTATTGCTAAAATTTCAATAGAGTCTCTCTCCTATACTAGGAGGTTTTAGATATCTACAATTATCCTACACACATATTATACTTATTTCTAAACTATATCACAATCATTTTGATTCTCAACAGCAAATTATTTATAGGCACAAGCATAGTATTTCACATACTCATTTTCTTTTACATTAGGCATATATTAATTCATAAATAAACAAAAATGAACAAACACTAAGATTAAAAGTACAGTATAACAAAATTTACATTCTCACATTTAATATAAAAAAGGTATTATTATATTTCAAGTCATATAATTCTTTAAAGACAAAATACATTAGTATTCATTTAATTCCTAGATCATACAAAAGAAAACTAGAGGACTTAAGACATTACTCCTGGCATGAATGTGATGCACCTGCAATTACATAATGTTTGGAATAATTATATTAAAAATAAAAATATAGCATAGAAGAGAAAATCACACAATACATGCACGCCCGCATGCACGCGCACATACTTTATGATACATAATTGTAGTTCCTTGTTCTCATCTAATCTTCCTTTACTACTTGTAGATTCACCATTCTTGAAATCATTTAACATTCCTATTTTCTAAATATTATCAATTATTTTTCATAAGGAACACCAATCGTACTACTTCTTTCCAAATCTGGGGAGACTATTGTTGACACAAATGATTCCTATAAGTGTCATTAGTCATCATTACTAGGACCAACTAATCAAATTTTTGGTAATGCTAACATCGATATAATCGGTTGATGCCATTAACTATTTCAAATCCAAAATAGTTAATTCATTTTCATAATACCTTGGAAATAATTTCAAGAATGCTGATATTAAGAGTTCTTAACATCATTAGCTATCACCGCAGGAAAGCTAATCAAGTTTCATGAGTTTGTCAATACCGACATTATCCATTGATATCATTAACTAATCGTCACCCAAATAGTTAATTAGGTTCAATATTCCTCAATTCTCTATAATGGTCATACCAATGTTAGTAAATCTTACTAACATCATTAGCCTACCTTATTTTGGATTGGCTAATCAAATCCAAAAGGTGGTTATTCATCATTGCTAACTTTGATCTATAATTCAAATCTAATTTACATTCCCCCATTTGTATCATTCTTATTTGATCTATAATTCAAATCTAGTTTACATTCCCCCATTTGTATCATTCTTATCTTTTCTCCTTTTGGTTTCATTTAAAAGCAAAAGATTCATAAATTAAACAGATTAATAAGATTCCCCTTATTTAAGGATGGTATAGATAGAGAATACTTATCTGCTACAAAGCTCGACTCATACTCCCTTGTTGCTCTTGTACACCTCTTATCGTTCCTCCTGAATCCATAAGTACACCATATTATTTCGTACTCAAATCACATTTCGCAAAATAACAACAATAATGGCTACAACATTCATTCCTTTTTTATTATTATTTTTTCCTTACATGTGCATCCCTATTATATCCTTTAGGATTATGATTCATTATCAAATCATAACGAATATCACAAATTCAATTTCAAATATGGTTTATTTCTTTTCAAAAGTCGGGATATGACGCTACATATTTTACAAAGGGAGGGAAATTGAATCCCATCATTAACATGGCTAAGTTTCTCTGTTTTATTAATTTGGCCAAATATGCCAGTAGGGTGGCTGACGCGATCAAAAGATTGATGTTTTCTCCTAAATGTTAAAGTGTTGAAGTAATAAATAACCCGATAAGACCGGATCGAATCACAAAAAGGTTAACTATATAAACAACAACAACAACAACAATAATATAAGGCGTCGGTAGGAGTGGAACCAAAAATTGTCAATCTATTTATCTGTTTCTGACACGGTTGACGACATAAGCCATGAAAAGACAAAAAACAAAAGTTAAAGAGAACTTTGAGATATAAGATTAATGTGAAGATGTGAAGATTAAACAATAAAAATAAATATCAAGGTTAGAAGATTCATTAATGGTATTTCAAACAAGTATAGTATAAACTCTTTTTATTACTTAACTAGAAACCATGTACAAAGGAGGTTCCAATCAGATTATAAATAGTTAACATGATTACATTAGTTATCTTATTCGAATAATGCTAATACTAACTTATGTTAACAACAAATCAAGTTCCTTTTATAGCACAAGTGTCGGTTATACCATATGGTTCAGTTATGAAAGTAGTAAGTATTTGTTGTATCAAGTGTTACATAACATAAATCTAGATTACAAGATTACAAATACAAAATATGTTAGTATCAAACACTAAAGTCTATGTTAAGTTTATACTATATTTATTCTCACCCTATTAGTGTAACCTTTTTACCTTGATATAATAAACTTAACTAAACATAATGAAAGAAGAGAAACATGAATAAACAAGATAAAAACATAAATAAGATATAAGTTAATTGATGCGAACCTCATGATCACATAGTCACACAACCCACACGCAAAGACACCAATTCCAGAAAAGCCAAGTAAATCAGGTTTGATAGAAGTGTGACACAAAGATAACTTGTACCTAAGCACCAGCACTATTGGAAATGTAAGTTCTCCCTCGGTTGATCATGACTGAGAATTATTGATTTATTAACTAATTATTGAGTGGGTAACCACATCTTAACTTGGTAACAATTCTAATCTTCTTGTCTGAGTAAAATATCATTACTAACATCAGAATTTGTTATCTGAGTAAAATATCATTACTAACATAAGAATTTGAACAAACTTGATATATGAAAGTTCTAGGAAACTGTCTTAGGTTTCCAACAAAGAAAAATTAAGGTCATTTGAACTTATAGAAATCAAGATATGAGCTAAACACTAACAATATCTAGGGTGTAGGACATATTCGACCTTCTTTGTTGTTGTTAAGATTTAAACTTCCAAACAGCAGAATTGAGTTTTGCATTTCACATGAATGTTTTATGTCTATGTCTTAGCTTTCTAACCATATAAACCAAATTCAAATCCAAGATCTACAACTCTAGATATGACCCAATGACTTAACAGTGTTTCACTTTGGACTGAACCAGCATCTCTTTTCTAAGCTTCACCCTCTCTTTGTCTTCTCAATTTCAGTAGTTGAACTTATCAATCAATCCTTTGATTTATATGATAGGCCTGCATTTAAAATAAATATTTACTATAAATTAAAGGTATCTTATAGCATCAGACTTGTTCTTATAAAACATGCTTTAGTTATGGAATTATTAATACTTCAAGTGCAAAATACTGATATAAAACCTTGATAAAAAATACACTTTTAAGTACTAATCAGTGATGGCTCAACTTCTCCTTATGTATTTATCTATATTTAAAGCTCTAGAGCTCCAAACTAAGCGGGATTAGACTCATTAGAAATCTAACACCCCAGGTTACAACTTTTATGAAGAAACCCTTCTCAAATTTTATCATCTTTAGGAATCCTCTCATGAATCAAAGCGATAAATCTGCCCAATTGTTCATCAATGGATTAAATGCATCTCCAATTATCCTTATTCCCCTTTTCCCCCTTTTCTTTCTCAAGATAGCCAATCCCATGTCGTATATATGGCAACCATCCTAAATATAACGTTCCAAGGTCGTTTACGCTAATTTTGCCCTTCTTCCTCTCTTTTTTTTTTTGTAAGGTGGTCTTAAACCACTTCAAGAAACATGCATATTCTTTTTTTTTATGATCTCAAACATTTCGCAACTATCCCCAAAAGACATCATAGATCATACATATGACCCATAAACTCCTTTCAACCCTTCATAACTTGCAAAACCAATTTACACAATTCTGATATCATCAAGTTATCTTGTTTTCTTTGTTAATAAACTTTTCGCTACACATAATTTACTCATAATTTTCATAAGAAATCTTAAAACTCCCCCTCCCCCTACTAATTCCTATCTTGGTCGAACTTGACCCCAAAGGAACTAAAGGTTCCTTCTTCTTAGATGATAATTTTCCTTTGTAGTTATCATTCACATTACAAAAACACATCATAAATAATTTATTAAGGAAAATCATAAGTTATACCCCTTTTATTTACCCTCTTAGCGGTTCGTCACCTTGGGTCCTTTTTTCCATTGATTTTTTTTGTTCTCCTTGCATTATTTCATATTCAAAGTAACCTATAACAATTTAATTGATCTAATTCTAAGTAATTTTTCATTTCCCCCAAATTGAGTTTAAGAACCCAAATTCTCAATCAAGAAAATTGCATAATTTCAACCAAATTGAAGCTTAATTCATTCAATCAAAAAAATTACATAATTTCAACCAAATTGAAACTTAATTCATAAAATTGAGTTTAAAACTCCTTACTTAAAGGTAATCTAAACTTCACTTCTCAATTGATTGAAAAATTTTAACTCCTTTCTCCTTGCATGTAGTCGGCCACCCACACCTTTTCTCTTCACAATTCTCACACATGTTTCTTATAATTTCTCTTATTAAATAATGTTTTTCTCCTACCAATTTGTTTAAAACTTGTAAATTTTACTCAAGTTTGTTGTTTCTCCCTCAAATTTTGATGGAAAATCTTGTTTTTTGTGTGTGCCGTGCTAGTTTTCAAAAGAGAAGAAATAGAGTATTTATATCTCCATTTCTTGTTAATTACACTCTGATCCCATCTTTATTCTATTTTCACAATTTAAGCCATACCCCTTATGTTTTTCATAATTTTTCTTTTCTTTTATAACTGCATTAGTATTATAATTGTTATTATAATTATAATTATAATTAATTATTTTTGTATAAGTTTGTTCCCAGGGTTTTACATATTTTCTTTAAAAACTTTAGTGCCCTACAAGCTAATTTTAACTATTCAACTTCTTATTATATAAGTTACAAGAAAATCTTGTAATCTTATAATGTGAGATTGATAGTTTTTGAGTTGATAAAATATGCAAACCATGTATTCTTTGAAATCAATTTATCATTTACTAATAATTTATTTTTAAAAAGTTATTATTTCATGTTAAAGTACTTTTGTTGAAGAATAATTTTCAATAAAGCCTTAACCCTAAAAGTGAGTGGATTTCACTTTTAAGTTGGCATCAAATATGTCCATCAATCATGTTTATTTAAAATAAATTTCTAACAATCCCCATGTGAATAAAAAATTTGACAAAATATAAGAACATGAAAATTCATAGAAAGAAAAATGACTTGGTAGATCACTATATCATAATAGGTAGCTTTTGATTTTAAACTTTTCTTAATGAAATATTATTAAATTTACTCGATTAATTAGTGAAGGTAATGTCTAAACTTATTAGTTAATATTTTCTTGGTAAAAGTTATCATGTAATCATTTTTGTCTAAAATTAACATGTCATCCATAAAAAGACATATAATGACACTATATTTTTTTATGTTCTTCATATAAATATATTTCTCAACTGCATTGATTTGAAACTCATTTGATAACATAATCTTTAAATTAATGATGATTATATCATCACCATATAAAAACATCGTACTTATACCTCCTTAAATAGAAACACATCTCCAAATAATATATTATTGCTTTATTTTATTATTGTATTATGATGAATATCCTTATTACTTAACTTCTATGCAAGAAATTTACAAGCACTCCTATTGTAAACTTATCTAATAAAAACATATTTTATAATTTTAGGTCCTATATTGACCTTTTTAGGACTCGGTACTACCACTAGTACAAGACACTCTTATATTTTGAGGTATTTGTAAGAAGATATTCTATCTTTTTATAATTTATATGGTGTTTTCTATAACTTTTTATGGGGTACTTTATTAAGTATATAATTGGCAATCAGAATTACAATCCATAAAAAGACATATAATAACACAATATTTATTTATATTTTTCATATAAATATATTTCTCAACTTCGTTGATTTGAAACTCATTTGATAACATAATCTTTAAATTAATGATGATTGTATCATCACCATATGAAAACACCATACTTGTGCCTCATTAAACAAACACATTTTCAAAGAATACATTATTGCTTGATTTTATTATTATATTATGATGAATATCCTTATTACTTGACTTGCATATAAGAAATTTACATGCATTCCTATTATAAATATATCTAATAAAAACACAATTCATAATTTTAAGTCCTATATTGACCTTTTTAGGACCCAGTAGTACCACTATTAAAAGACACCCTTATATTATATAAGGTATTTATAGGAATATATATATATATATATATATATATGTATGTATGTATATGGTGTTTTCTATAACTTTTTTATGGGGTACTTTATTAAGTATATAATTGACACTCAGAATTACAATCCATAAAAAGATATATAATGACACAATGTTTATTTATATTTTTCATATAAATATATTTCTCAACTTCGTTGATTTGAAACTCATTTGATAACATAATCTTTAAATTAATGATGATTGTATCATCACCATATGAAAACACCATACTAGTGCCTCATTAAACAGAAACACATTTTCAAAGAATATATTATTGCTTGATTTTATTATTATATTATGATGAATATCCTTATTACTTGACTTGTATACGAGAAATTTACATGCACTTTTATTGTAAACATATCTAATAAAAACACAATTCATAATTTTAAGTCCTATATTGACCTTTTTAGGACCCAGTAGTACCACTATTAAAAGACACCTTTATATTATATAAGGTATTTATAGGAATATATATATATATATATATATATATGTATGTATGTATATGGTGTTTTCTATAATTTTTTTATGGGGTACTTTATTAAGTATATATCATGTAATCATTTTTGTCTAAAATTAACATGTCATCCATAAAAAGACATATAATGACACTATATTTTTTTATGTTCTTCATATAAATATATTTCTCAACTGCATTGATTTGAAACTCATTTGATAACATAATCTTTAAATTCATAATGATTATATCATCACCATATGAAAACACCATACTAGTGCCTCCTTAAATAGAAACATATCTCCGAAGAATATATTAATTCTTGATTTTATTATTGTATTATGATGAATATCCTTATTACTTGACTTGTATACGAGAAATTTACATGCACTTTTATTGTAAACATATCTAATAAAAACACAATTCATAATTTTAGGTTCTATATTGACCTTTCTAGGACTTGGTAGTACCACTATTACAAGACACCCTTATATTTTGAGGTATTTATAGGAAGATATTCTATTTTTTTACAATTTATATGGTGTTTTCTATAACTTTTCATGAGGTACTTTATTAAGTATATAATTGGCAGTCGGAATTACCTCACTCCATAAGATTCGAGGTGCTCTAGAACATATCAACATTATATTCATTACTTATTTTGTTTTGTTTTTTTCTTTCAACAATGTCATGTTATTTATGTGAATAAGAAGCAATAGTTTGATGGATAATACCATTTAAGAAAGCAAAATTCACTAAAAGGTGCTTCGTAGACTCCTCTTCTATCATGCTTAGTATCTTTATCTTTTTATTAAGCTAATTTTTAACTTTATTCTTGTAATGTTTAAATATTTTAAGAGCCTCATCTTTGTTTTTTAGCAAAAACAATATTATAATACCTTATGCAATCATCTATAAAAATAATGTAATATTTATTTTTCTCACCCCTAGCTTACATAAAATTTAAATCACCAATACCAGATTTAATTAAAAAAAGGTTTTATGAATTTGTTTTCATTAGTTCTTTTAATTGTTTTTTATAAATTTTGATTCTGCACAAACCTAACACTTATGATTTTTCTTAAAAACTATACTTGGTAAATATTCAATATTAATTAAACTTTGTATAGATTATAGTTCACATGTTCTAACATATCATGCCATATATCACAAGATTCAAGCAATTAAGAAGATGAGGCATCATTATTATTATTCATTTCATTATTTGTTATAATGGTTTTTGAATTTATTTTGAAGAGGTCATCACAAAGATAGGCATCATTTTCAACAAACATCACATTTTTAGTGAGTATAAATTTGGTACTCTTAACTATCATTTTAAAATTATTTTACTTAACAATAAGACAAATACCAAGTCTTTTCTAGTATCAGTAACATGAACCATATTGTTGAGGGTGAGAAGCTTTCTTTAAGTCATGTTTAGTATGATGTTCCCGATGCCCAATACCTTAGAGATTAATGAATTCTTCATATATAAAAGTTCATCATCCACTTCTTTATAGGTGGAAAACATTTTCTTATCGGCGCATACATGTCTTGTTGCACTAGTATTAACCCATAGCTCCTTGGGATTTTTTGTCGATTTGACTTTGAAAACAAAAATAAACAAATTCAATTTAACACATCATTTATCAACCTTAATGATATTGGCTTAAATAGTCATTTCTTTTTAGGATTTTCATATTGATATTTGTTTATACAATTCTTGGTTTGGTGTCTAATCTTATGCATATAAAGCTCTTTCTATTGAATTTTTTTGACGATTCCTTTCCTTTTTATAAAAAGCCTTTTCTTCAGGTTTTTTAGATAACTCATTCAACAATGTTTGTATTAGGGGCTATAGTGGAAAAGTTGGCTCTTTTTTCAAAGAACTTAGTGTCCTCTTTTATCCTCAACCTTAAAATGAAGTCTTTAACTCTCATGTTTTTACATTTATGTTTAAGGTAGTTCTTAAATTTAAAAGGAAAATGTGCATTTCTTTTTATAATTATAGCTACTTGAAAGGATTCACTCAAAATTATTCTTTCATCATAAATATCATGCAATATAAATTAAAACTCTTGAACTTGTCTTATTATAATCCTTAAATCGATCATCTTAAAATCCAAAAATTTATCGACTATCAATTTCTTTTATACCAACATCTCTAGCTTTGTATTTCCAATCCAAAGCTCTACATAATGTCTTTATACTCTTGATTGAACTATACACACTAGGGGTGTTCACGGTTCGGTTCGAGTCAGTTTTTTAGCATTAAAAACCAAAGAAAAAACAAAATGTTTTTGTTGTTGTCGTTGTATACCTTAATCTGGGACATGGAGATTGCCCATGAAGGTTATCCAAGGATGAAAAAATCAAAATAAGTCGTTGTATACCTTAATTTGAAACACACATCTACATTTAGCAACTGATTGTTACTTCCTATAAAGCAATCTCCACGTCCTTATGCTTTGCATCTGTGGTGGAATGACTGAGAGAAAAGAGAACAGAGGGGAAGGAGAGGGAAGGAGGGGTGGGGTGGCCTGGAAAGGGGGAAAGAGGAAATGAAAGAGGCGGTTAGAAGGGTTAGGATATTTAGTTTTCATACCTTTTTTTTAGATTCAATTAAACCGATTCAGTTTGGCCCCGTTCAATTGGTTTAAGCTTTTTTAAACTGGAACCAAATCGAACCGAGTGATTTTTTATTTTTTAATTGATTTATTTGATTTTTCCTATCAGTTTAGTTTTTTCAGTTAATATTTTCTTGGTTTTTTTGTTTAATCGATTGGTTGGTTTTTTTTAACACTCCTAATACACATCATATAGTGTGTTATCAAATTCATTCAAGATATAGTTCTTGCATATGAAATCACTATAATTTCATACATTTACAACCGCACAATGATAGGATTGGATTCACTATCTAATAGATTTGATGCTTCTTGAGACAATATCTTTGTCTAGTTCAAAGTGGTTAGATAGAAAGACATCTTTTTTTGTCACCTTTTAAAGTTTAATACATTGAATTTTTTTGGTTTTCTTACTATACATCACAGACGGTGACCGAAATAGTATTACCAAAGTAACATTAAGTATAGTAACCAGATCTCGAGTTGAAGTCTATGTAAACTTTCTCAAATAACATCCAAATGTATATGATTAAAATTTGGTTTTAAACTTGCAAATGACAAAGAATTATAGTAGATAAAAAATTCAACAAAAAAAATTAAGGAGATAATTTCTAACTTATAATTATTATTTTTATTATTTATAAACGATGTTATCATAAATTAAATTAAACATAAACAATTAAAAAAATAAAATGATAAAGCCTTAAGATTGTTATCAAAATTTAATTAAAGTTTTATAGGTTTAATTTTGTTCGCCTAAATATACGAGAGTTGCAATAAATAGTTTAACATTATCATTAAATATGTTGTATGCAATTTGACCTTTTAAAATAAAGTAACTAGCAAGTATACAAACTACTTGAACAAATAAATCTTTTTTATATAAACATACATGTAAAAAAAGCAATATATTAAATAAATTGTTTAGTATACTTATTTACTTATTGAAGCCCATAGGATCATATAATTTTCAAGAATTGTGTACTTTGCTTTTAAGCTTTATTACTCATCATTTGGTGTAAAAAAGTTGATTGTAATTAGCTTTTCAAGATTCCAACAATACCATTAAGATCTAGAATGACTATTAAAAAAAAGAGTTGAAATGTTTGGAAAGCAAATGAGAGAAGACAGAAGAGCTACTACTTTGTGTGTATAAATAATTTATCATTCAATCCTTTTTTATATTGATTTTCTAAACCAAAATTGATGCAAAGTTAATTGTGATAATTAATTGAATTAATTATCATTATTTTACTTTAATTGCCTACCATAAAAAGATAAACCAGGTAGTTTTTGCCTTAAAAACTAGATATTTTTACTTATAAAACAAAAGTGTTCAAAAAAAGAAAGATTATTGTTTATTCATATGCTAGCTAAACAAAAATAATTTGGCAAAAAAAAAATTATAAGCAAAAAAATTATTGTAAGTCCAAACCTAGATCTCAGGACTCGAACCTACGTCAAGTTAGAGAGTAAGGATGTACATTGGCGAAGCCACATAGTTGCAAAGGGGGGCTATTATCCCGTTAATTTTTTTGTCAAAATAATTTTTTTGTTAGCTACTTGTTAGCTTCTTTTTTCTATATTAATTAGTTATTGAAAATATTAGATTTTATAATAATTTATAGGTTTGTTGAATTAATATATGTATGAGTAATATTATATACTAATAAATATGAATTGAAATAAGTTTTAATGAATTGATTAGTATTTTGCCATGAATTTCATATGAAAAATGATGGTGATGAATTTACTAGTGATTAAAAGGACAACTAAAAAAATTACAAACATAATAAATAAATTAAAAAAAAATATTTAATATTTATATTTAATTCACTTGTATAAAACAATAAGTCAGAAAGAACAACATCAATTTGTGACAATTCTTTTAAGCTATGATTTTAGATGTTATGTATCATATGTCAACATAGAATTATTGCCAAGAACTTTTGTAGTCTTTAGAAGATTTAGAAATAGATAAATAAAATTTTGTTGCATATATTGATAAAGATATTTTTAATGAGATTAAAAATAAAATTATCATAAAACAGTTTTAAAATATAAAATCTTAAAGAGAATAATTATAATATAAATTTTTTTATTTTAAAAAATCTTAAATTAATTTTGATTAACTTGAGTTAATACATTTTTTTATATAACACATATCTTATTTTAAGAATTCTTAAATTAATTTTAATTAACTTGAATTAATACATTTTTTTATATAACACATATCTATATAATATATAATATTAAATATTTATTAATAATTTATCCTTCCATTTAAAAAATTATAACCGTGTCAGTGAGGATGTACGACTTAAACTTAAATTTCACTTGTTTCCGCTGTAAAAACTTTAATGCCCTATGAAATTAATTGTGACTCTTTAACTTCTCCATATAAGATTTAAGAAACTCTTATAATATCTTAATCATGGATTAAGGGTTTTTTAGTTTTTTTATAAAAAAAAAACATGACAATCATAATTTCTTTGAATTCAATTTTTCATATACCAATAATTTATCTTAAACAATTTAATATCTATATTAAAATATTTTTATTAGAGAATAATTTTCAGTAAATTATTAACCTTAAAAATAAGTTTACTCTGCTCTTAATTTGTACTTCATTGACATGTTTATTTAAAATAAATTTCTAACAATACATCCTACTAAGTTTAATTGTGATTGCAGCAATTGTTTGCTTCACTTCTTTGACGGAGGAAGAGAAGGATCGGGCAGCCCAAATGGGGATAAAATCATACTCTTGGGAAGAGTATCTATGCATGGTTAGATATAACTTCACCTTCATGAAATTTATCAGTTGTCTTGTGTGGAGATATAGTACTTGTTCAGATTGAGAAAAGTCCTCGTCTAATCCGTATCCAGGTCCTCTCTTTCCGAGCGATGATAATTGAAGATAGTTGCAATGTTAATATATATAGTTGAGGCTAGAGGGTTTTCATATGCTGTTTAAACTCCTACTATATTTGACATTATTTTGCATCAGAGTGAACTGTATAAAACTAGATAAACTTATTTTTAACCTTGATAAAGTTCTGAAGGGTACGAGACACTTCCTTGCTTACAACTGCTGGGAGTACTGCTCCGATTAATTGATAGAATGTAGTAGATACAATATTGCTTTTTTTCCTGGTTACTTTGTGGTTAGTTTTTTAGAGTCTTGTGCATTAGGGAAAAGAGAATCCATCGGAGATATTCCCGCCTCAGCCTCCTAGCATTTGCACAATTATGTACACAAGTGGTACCAGTGGAGATCCCAAAGGTGTTGTGATATTGCATGAAACAGTTGCAGCTTTTGTCAGAGGCATTGATCTATTTATGGAACAATTTGAAGACAAGGTGGGAAAATAAATATGGTATTTTTTTATTTAGCGTTCTCTTATTATGTATGAAGTTGTATGTACAAGCAAAAACTGGTTTGAATAAACAAAATGCATCGATTCTACTGGCTTAAAATTATCCAGTAAACCAAAGTTCACCATGAGAAACCTTTTGTTTTTTTTTTCTTTGCATGTCGGTACCTGTCCTTATTATCTTAGTTGACAACTTTAACTAACGATCGGCATATATAAAAATCAGTTCTCATCTTGATTGCATGCGTCCTCTGCTTGAATATGTTGCTGTGGTCATGTATTGTTCTTCTACCTGGATTTATCTTGTTGTTTTGACACACATTTTGTGACTTAAAACAGATGACACCTGATGATGTGTATCTATCTTTCCTGCCGCTTGCTCATGTCCTTGATCGCATGATTGAGGAATACTTTTTCCGGAAAGGTGCTTCTGTTGGCTATTATCATGGGGTATGCTGCTGGAACACCACTATTTGAACTTTGAACAGGTTATTGGTCAGTGAAAGAGAGGAGGAAATGTTAAACAACTGGACTTTCTGTAGGGTATTATCACAGGGTATCCGCATAAAAATCATGACGACTACTGATAGTTGTAGTTGTAATGGACTATTGAGTGATAGTTAAACATGGAATTCGTGCTGGCAGGATACAATGATGCAGTAGGAAAAAAGAAGGAAATGAAAGAGCCATGCACTCTACTGAGTACCAATTTCACCATATGACTTGAGTGTTCACTTTCAGTTTTCCACATTCACCGATTTTCCTATAAATTCTCAGATCTTTATTAGCAATAATTGTTTCTCAAGATTATATGGGTTGATTTGAAGGATTTGAATGCTTTGAGGGATGATTTGATGGAGTTGAAGCCAACATGTTTAGCTGGTGTACCTCGAGTCTTCGAAAAAATACACGAAGGCATGGAAATCCTTATAGTAATCTATCAAGCGCACATAAATTGATCTTGAAAGATGTTTGGCAGTTCTTATTTAAGACTAGGTTCATCTGTATTTCAGGTATAAAGAAGGCATTACAAGAACTCAGTCCACTACGCAGGAAAATATTCGATACTTTGTATGGATAGTAAGTTGGTCTTCTCTTAAGTAATGAAATTTGTTCTCCATGCTAGCAATGATTGGATACAACAATTTCTGTAAAGATGCTGAAAGTACCTTTTCTGTTGTTATACAGCAAGCTTGGCTGGATGAATCGGGGTTACAGACAAAAATATGCATCGCCATTGGCAGACCTGTTAGCCTTCAGGAAGGTTGTATCTGGCCTCCCTCAATAAGTCGTATTTTACTCAAAATATAGCACACAGCTTGTAAGAAACTCCCAGAAATGACCGCACCAGTTTCCTGCTTCCAAATTTGTGGAACCCTAATTCATGGTTCCTCAATACGCTGGTCAATCAATTGACTGATTGAAAACCATTTACCATCATTTGTCTCTGCATTACTACTATCGTCTTGGCCATAAAGCTTTCATCATTGATTTCTCTTTATTAGGTGAAAGCCAAGTTAGGTGGCCGCCTTCGACTAATAATATGTGGAGGTGCATCCTTGAGCACTGA
The DNA here is from genome assembly GCF_000495115.2 of Populus euphratica. NCBI lineage: Eukaryota > Viridiplantae > Streptophyta > Magnoliopsida > Malpighiales > Salicaceae > Populus > Populus euphratica. The sequence continues at coordinate 181,839 of NW_011500107.1, read as the reverse complement.
GGTGGAGGAGTTCTTGCGGGTCACGTCCTGTGCCTTTGTAATCCAAGGCTATGGTAACGAGCTCTTTCCTTAACAATGAGGACAAACATTAGGAGTCCATGTAGATTAATTGTATTGGAAAATGATGAAACATTGCTTTAAGCATATAGTTTAGGGCAACTAGGTTAATGCTTATGAAGATCTTATTCATTTCTTTATGCAATGCTATGATTTTAGTGGAGGAATGATCTTGTCTGAGCATTTTGAGTATAATCCTCAGAGATTGCCTTCTCTTGCAAGTAGCTTGATAAATGATAATCCCTTCTGATCCTGCCAGCATGGCTACTTAGGTTAATGCTCATCTTGTAGGCAATCGAATTCTCATCCACTTACATTTCTTTAGGGTTGACCGAAAGCTGTGGACCAGCCACCTTGGCCTTTCCAGATGAAATGTGCATGCTGGGTACAGTTGGGGCGGCAGCTGTATACAATGAACTGTGCCTGGAGGAGGTTCCGGAGATGGGATACGATCCGCTTGGTAATCCTTCTTGTGGCGAGATATGCCTCCGAGGGAAGACTCTTTTCTCTGGTTATTACAAGAATCCAGAGCTGACAAGAGAGAGCATGAAAGATGGGTGGTTCCATACAGGTTAAACAGTCATCGTTTCTTGTCAAACAGAATGCCTCTAGATTGGAGTACTGACTCTTTCATTCTTTGGCATTTTCAGGAGACATAGGAGAAATTCTACCAAATGGAGTTGTTAAGATTATTGACAGGAAGAAAAATCTTATAAAACTCTCTCAGGGAGAGTATATTGCTATCGAGTACTTGGAAAATGTGTACAATAACACTCCAATTGTCGAGGACGTAAGCATCGTTTCAACTCAACTTCTTAATTGAAAGTTTTATAATGTGATCGCTAGGTGCGTTGAGGTTTGATTGAAATTGCGTTATCACGTTCTTTGTTAAGATTTGGATTTACGGGGACAGCTGCAAGTCAATGCTGGTTGCAGTAGTTGTGCTTCATGAAGAAAACACAAAAAGCTGGGCGTACTTGAATGGCCATATGGGTTCATTCACCGAACTCTGCTCTCTCCATCAGCTACAGGAACTTGTCCTCTCAGAGCTAAAGACTACGGCTGAAAGAAACAAGGTAGTCTCTGCTGAACCTGAATTTCAAACCAATGCGACCTGTCACTAACTTCCTCTCAGGCTTTCCGCTGTTTGCTATATCTGTAGCTTCAGAGAATCGTTTTAACCTTTTCAAAGTTTTCAAGGAAGTTATTTGAATTCCTTCAAGTCAGCTGATAGTTTTGTTTTTTTAACAATTCTTCCCCATTTCTTATTATCAGTTGAAAGGTTTTGAACATATCAAGGGAGTGATACTGGAGTCCTGCCCCTTCGACATTGAAAAGGATTTGGTGACTGCAACCTTGAAGAAGAAGAGAAACAAGTTGGTTAGCCACTATCGGGTAAATAAATGGAACAACTCCCTTCCTGTGCTTGCACCTGTTTAACAATTGCCTATTAATTTCCAACTTATTTAATGATGTACAGGTGGAAATTGATGAACTTTATCAAAAACTGGCCGGAGGACGAGCATGATCAAGTTCCATAGAGCGTGCAATGTTACCTCTTTAAGCCCCCCCATAAAACGTGTATATCGACAAGAACCTCGTTATCTCTCCTGCTCTTTACATAATTGCAGCCCTCTAATAACGTTGAAGCTAGTAATAACCATGCCGGCTTTTCATGTGATAATAATGATTATCGTAGGTTTCGAGATTGGGATAGCTGTTGACATGAAAAAGCTCGCACGAGGCCCGCCCCCTCTGGTTCAATTCACTACTACTTTAGTATCGAAACTTCTGCATGCCAGTAGAGTAAGATCATGGCCACAGCATAGCAAATTCATACCCGTTTCAATTTCTTTAAATGTTTAACGCCTAAACCTTAAAACGGCAACAATCCCATATCCAAAAATAAATGTAGATGCTTGAAGTACAGAGAAAATGAAAAATGCCTAAAGCTACTATTTGAAGAAATGGTACAAGCCAGATTGGCCAGGCAACTGGATCCAGAAAGGTGGTGGTTGTGTTGCACACAAGTACTGGATAGCTTCTGAAGGACAGCCACGCTTTAGTTTCAGGATAAGAAATACTGGAAGGATCCAGCAACTCAACAGTCAATACATTCATTTTCTGTTCCTGTTCTCCTCCCTCTCCCTCTCCCGCTTCCTGTAAAGCTTTTCAAGAACCCGCTTGGCCTCACATTGCGGGAAATTTTGCAAGTCATAGTAATGTGGTGCTATGTCTACCAACCTGCACATAACATAAATAAATAAATATAAACATGCAATGAGGGACAACATTGAAAGACAAGGACTGGAGGACAGATAGACTAACCATTCCCCACGAATGTCTAGCACAGTCCGTATATAATTCCGGCTGGTCAAGACATATTCATTGTATATCACCCACTCTGGCTTGTGATCCAAACAATTTGAAGGATGCAGGTGCACCACCTGAAAAACAAATTACCACCACAAAACAAAATTGTTATCTAACACATCATCTTTCAATAATTTGCCTTGAACGAAAAGAACATTAGACCATCACTGCAAAAATAACATAACCAATATATATTATCCACATACTTGGTTGTCTTTCACTGTCAAATAGTGTCCAGATCGTTCAAGGTGAGCAACCTGCATGAAGTATCCGGCTAATATAGCTTTTCTTATGTTGATGTAGTAGTCACGGCTGTTGAAGTCAGTGCTGCATAACTTGAGGTTAAACCTGGCCATGATACGCACAAGCTGTTGTCTTACATTGTCAGCAGCCTTCAATGCTCTATGATTGACAAAATTTTCATAGCACCAAGATGGATCCTCATCTGCAATCCATTCGCCAATGGTAAGAATCTAACTAAAATGACAACTAATTCAGATGAATCAACATTAAAAAGAGAGAGAGTAAGACAAGCACTTACTGTTTTGCTTATATGCATGATACACATTCAGCAGCGTGAGGTGATCCCCATCAATGTGCCCAAACCTAGCCTTCGCTTCATCGGCAGCCTTTTGAGCCTCCCTAGGGCGGACAAAGCAATTGGGTACTAAAGAAAGAATTTGGTTACCACAGAAGAGGCCCATGGTAGGTCAGCAGATGCAAACAGGCGAGACGATACCATTTGCTTCATGAGATAATACTGAGAAACTGCAACTATCTGCATCAGCACTTACTTAGAATCCGATGGTACATGCCATCCGGGGGCATGGGACCCATACAAGACAGTTGCTGATGACGACCTAATAGGACACACAAATTCTTTAACTGCACACATGCATTCTGGCGAACACATGCATGCAGTTAAACAACTAATGTGGTGCACAGAAAACTGGCTGCACACATGCCATATAGAGAGGGATGCATCTGATAATACTGCAACCCAATGGCACCTATTCCCCCTATATCATTTAGACCAGACTCAAGACAACAATAAAGAGAATAAACATGGTAGAAAAACATACCTGAAAGCATGGCTGAAATTGAAAGAATTTCATTCGAACAGTTGAATTCAGGACTCACAACGAGCATCTTTGACAGTTGAGGATCCAAGGGAAATTCACTCATGATCTCCCCAAGCTTTGTCATGTTCCCCTCATCATCCAATGCTCCCAAATAATTCAACACCTCCAATGCTCGCATCAATGTCTCAGGGGCAGGAGGATCCATGAAATCAAAGTGCACCAGATCATCAATCCCCAATTTCTTCAACGTTAGAACTGTATTTGCCAGGTTTGACCGCAATATTTCTGGAAAGGTCTGTGGCTGGAGATCCTGATTGAAACTCTTCTCTGTGTAGAGTCTAAAACATTTGCCTGGTTGAGTTCTTCCAGCACGTCCTGATCTCTGGTGAGCACTAGCCTTTGATATGGGGGAAACTAACAAAGACTCAACCCGCACTCGTGGGTTATAAACCTTTTGTTTTGAGAAGCCAGGGTCAATAACATAAACAATACCATCTATAGTCAAAGAAGTTTCTGCAATGTTTGTTGACACCACAATCTTCCTTCCAGACGGGCCACCCTCCTGTAGTGGAGGTGGAGCAGGTTCAAATATTTTTTGCTGCATGGCCGGTGGAAGCGTAGAATATAGAGGCACTATTTTCACTGGCCCTACTTGGTCCCCTAAATTTCCAATTTCTTTTGTTATTTTTCGGCAAGCATCTTCTATCTCCTCCTCACCAGTTAGGAAAACAAGTATGTCCCCATGGGGTTCACACAAGTGTATCTGGACAACTGTCCGAATAGCTGCCTCTAGGTAATCTCTCTCAGGCTCCTGGGTATAAAAAATCTCAACCGGATGAAGCCTGCCAGGAACTTTCATAAGAGGTGCTTCACCAAAATAACCCTGAAATTTCTCAGCCTCTAGTGTTGCACTCATTACAACTAGCTTCAGGTCAGGCCTATTTTTCAGCACTTCTTTAAGAAGCCCAAATAGCACATCTGTTGATAGAGTTCTTTCATGGGCCTCATCAAGAATTATTACTTTGTACCGTTCCAAAAGTGGATCGGTCATTGCCTCTCTTAAAAGCATACCATCAGTAAGATACCTGCCACAAAGGAGAAGAAAAATGAGCACATGACTTAAATCCAAGGATCTTAGGGGAAAAAAGTGACATAAGGGAGCCGAGCATCTCACTTCAAAACCGTTCTCGCACTGCTACAGTCTTCAAAACGGATGCTATAACCAACCTCTTCGCCAATTGTAACATCCATCTCCTCAGCAACACGTCGAGAAACAGACATTGCAGCCACCCTTCGAGGTTGGGTACATGCAATCATCATCTTCCTACGTTTATCCGGAGATTCTAAGTCTACAGCTTCCAAAACAAACTGAGGAATCTGTACCATCACAAGTTTTTCATCGGTTAATTATTTCTATGCTTGTCTAGTTTCCATTACAGTATATCACTAACAGCTAACTCGCAACCACACGCTGCTTTAAAAAAAAATTGAAAATACATCTAACTGCAATAGACAAATAATCCATCATTTCCTTCTCAAAAACAATAATCTTTCTCATTACCTCTACTATTCAAGCTAAAATTCTATTTAACTACGATAGTCAATCAGAAAATTAAAGGATTTGCAAGCAAAGTATTAAAACAATCAGTCAGTGACTAAAATAATTAGACAAACAACTCAAAACACATACAGTAGACAAATCAAGAAAAAAGGAAAGAAAAGAAAAGGGAACAAACCTGAGTGGTTTTACCACTACCAGTCTCGCCAACAAGGATGATAACCTGATTTTTCTTCAAAACTTGTAAGAAATCCTCTTTTTGATGCCAAACAGGCAAATTCTTCCTCTTCTCTAATATATCATAGTACCTCTGTGAGTAGGGCTTCCCATTCCACCGATTTATCAAACTACTTCCTCCATTGTTATTGTTACCCATCGCCCCGTTCGATTTCACGATCTTCGCAGAAAGCGACGTCTCGTCAACCACGTCGAATAAACTCACCTTCCTCTTCCTCTCCGTACCCATCCAAATCTATCCTATCCGACCAAACCCTAACAATTTTGGGATTGAATGATTTGAAATAGAGTTGTCAAGGAGAAAGAGAACCCTAAAATGTCAAGAGATGGAGAGATGAGAGGAGGCTAGGGCATTAGTGTCGTGTTGTTATATATTAGTACTGTTTGAGAGATGGAAAGAACTTTCGCGATTTGCTTATCGGTCCCTTTCGGTTCTTATATTTTTTATGGGGAACAGAGAACAACGAAAGCGGTTGAATTTCCTCCTCCTCTTCTTTTTATTCAAGGGCCCGGCCTTGAAAACAGATCGGGTATAAGCCCGGCCCAATAGAGAGATGAAACAGCAGCCTGTTGATCAACTTTTTTCTTTTTTTCTTTTTTTAAATCCCATGAACGAGTCCATGCGCGATTCTCGAGAACCAAATCGAAGCACACCAGATAATCGTTCAATTTTTTAAAAAAAAAAAAATTAAACCTAGGTTTTATAATTTTTTAAATTATAAAAAAATATTTGATATTGTGATAGTTATTATAAATAGGAGTTAAAAAAATTATTTTATAAAAATTATTTTTAATTAAAAAAATATATATTTGGTTAAAATTATGGATAAAATTAAAGTTGAATAAAAAATAGTTTAATGTGTTTGATTATAAAAATATTTTTTAAATTGAAGTTATAAAATAATTAAAAATATATATTAATATTGATGATTTTTAATTTAAATATTATAAATTTAACTATTGTTATTATATTATAAAATGACTTAACATAAAAAAAAATTTATTATTTTATTAAATTATCTATAATTTTATTAATGTTGTAAAAGCACAACAATATCAGGTAAAATTATCATCAAGAATAAAATTAAGATTAGGATTAAATTCTACAAATATTATATCATCAACCGATCTTATTTTAATTTATATAATATTATTAAATAATATTAAATACTAATTTTTTAAGTAAAATATAATTAAAAATAAAAATAATATAATTTTTTTAACTAAATTAAATTCAATTTAATATTTGATTCAATCAGTCCAAATTGGTATAATAAAAAATATTGTTTTATTTACAGAAACAGTAAAACCGTTCACTAGAGTAAAACTCTTCATTATTGTCCGTAGGTTAAAGCAGGGAGTTGCTTTTAACGGCATGCGGACATGCTCGCAAATTCTAGTAGTTCTCATTAATAGTAATAATAATTTATCAAGTATTAAATAATTAATACTTGTGATGGCACCTAAACGTGGAAGCTACCACGTAGCCAAACACGTTTGCTATCTATATTGTTATTTTTGCATTCGAATTCAAAGAAAACTCGCAATAATGACGTTTCCTGCTTCGAAACTTTCATTCCAGGACTTTACTGTATTTCTACTGGCTTTTAACTAAAGTCAAATTGTAAACATAAACAAAAACTGGTTGAAAACTTTTATTTAATAAATGCTTGAAAATATATTTAACCTGTATTTTTAAAAAATTTAAAAAAAATTATTAAAATTTAATATATGTTATATCATTTTAATGTGCTGATATTAAAAATAATTTTTAAAAATAAAAAAAATTATTAATATATATTTTAACATAAAAATTTATTTAAAAATCAATAACTATCACACTATCAAAAACGCTCTTGGAAGAAAGTAGTTTAAGTTCATATCTTATATATTTATTTAGTGTGCATCTTGTTTTTTAAAATATTTTTTATATTTTTATATTAGTATATTAAAATTATTATAAAACACTAAAAATATAATTTTAATATTTTTTTAACCCAAACACATAAATAAATATAATTTAAAATGTAATATCAAATAAACTTTATAAAAAAAGTGAAGTTATATAGGATTTTATTGTTCATATAACTATTAAAAATACCATAATATAGTTTTTAAGTTGGTATGTAACAATTATCCTATTATGGATAAGTTAGTTAGCACATTGTTCAATCTCAAGATGGCATGTTTGAAAATAATTTCATACAAAGTTTTAAAAAAAAATTAAGGAAGGATCAGATTTTTTTAATTGTGACAAATAACATATTATCTATTACATTTAAAAAAAAAAATCAAAGAAGGGTAAGGCGGTGGCCTAACCCTTTTGATGTTTTTTTACATTCTGAAAAAAATTTAAAATTTACCAGAGTCATTTATTTTTTAATTTGACATATTCTTAAATGTTATTATAATTTTTTATTTGCATCTTAATATTTTTTAACTATTATGTATCTCAATTGAAAAAACAGTACTATAATAAATTGTTTGATTGAAATTAATTTTTTTAACTAAAATTTTTAAATTTATTTTTAACATGATTTTATTATATTTATAATTTTTTTAGTTTTCAATCACATAAAATATTAAATAAAAAACTAAAAACGTGTGGAACAAGTACTATTAAGTTAGTATTATGCACCATCTTACATTTCACTATGGATATATTGTTCACAATTTTTATTTTTTTAATTTGATCTTCAGGTTTTTTTCTATGTAATTGCATCCTTTTAGGTAAAATTCAAGAGTAATTGAAATAAATTTGTTGACTAAGAATAAAATTAAAAGACATTGGAATAAAGTAGAAAAACACTTAAAATGGATGATAATTTCAAAATTCATTCAAAACATTTAATTTAGCCCTTATAATTTATAATTACACATATTCAATCCTTAATATTTTTTTCAATTTAATTTTAGTATAAATTTATTTTTATTATTTTTTAATTCATGATTTGAAAGGGAAGAAATAGGTCACTGGATTTTGATGGTAGAGAAAAAAAATATCATTAATGCCAATTTAAACTATCAAAACAATTGATATTTCTGTCAAATAGTTTCATTTAATAAGGAGAGTTAATATTAAATGTTTTGTTTAACTTTAAATATCATGAAAAAATGTATATGAGCTTACAAAGTTTTTTTTGGGTTGATTTTAATTTTTGAGATGATTTTTTGAGTTTTTTTAGGCCATATGTAAGTTTATTGCAATTCTTAGGTTGTTTTATAGGTGAACGGGGTCAAGAATTGGTTGAAAAATATGTTCTTAGATTAAAAAAAAAAACCTTAAATCCTAATTTTCTAGCTATCATAATAAACACAATTAGATTATATGTTGCTTGATTTTTTTTCAAAAAAAAATAGGGTAGGTGACACATGTTTGCCTTAAATGCAAAAATAAATAAATAAAGACTCAAATATAGCTACTCTAATAAAATAAGACAGACAAGCTGATCTAGCTTGTGAGACCTAATAATGCTTTGCTTTTTTTTTAATTAATATATTTTTTTTATTTTTTTAAAGTTATTATTTTTATTTATATTTCAATTAATAGTACTTCTATTTTTTATTTTGTTTGTAGAGCCCTTTTTTAAATGATGTTTTTTTTTAATCATTTTCTATGTATTTAATTTTTGAAGAGATTTTTTTTATTAATCTATACTTTTTTTGATCTTTTATCTAGGTAAACTTTAATTTTTCAAATAAATTTTTTTTTAGATATTATTTATAATATTTTCAGCCTTGTAAAATTATTTTTCCTTTTATTTTACTCAATCAATTTAATATGTGTGTTTATTTTTATTATTATTTCACTAAATAAAAAATAATTAATAAATAAATTTTAAAAATACAACAAGATAAATATCCCATCTTATGAGATAAAATATTTTGATTTATATCTATCTCTTGATTTTTTTTATTTTTTTAGTTATCATTTATTTTACTCAATCAATTTAATATATGTGTTTATTTTTATTATTATTTACTTGAATAAAAAAATAACTAATAAAAAAATTTAAAAAATACAACCAGGTAAATGTCCCATCTTACGAGATAAAATATTTTAATTTATATCTATCTCTTGAATTTTTTTTTATTTCTAGTTATCATTTATGCTTCTTTTTTTTTAACACACCTAGTTATCAATTTATTTGATTATGTGTTTGCATATAAAATTTATTTTCTATAAAAACATGTCAAAAAAACTTGTATATATAATTTTCTTTTGAAAAAAATATATAGTCCATCATGAAGCGCAAATCATATAGCTAATGAACATACTATTTTGAGATTGTTTATTAACTTACTTTAACAATTATAAAATATTTTTTTAAAATAAAAATAATAATTCCACTTAAAAATATTATGCTAACTAAAATAAAAAATATATATATTAATAAAAAAATCTCTACAAGAAAAAAAATTAAAATAATTTTAGTTTTGAATTTAATGACAACACCAATAAATTTCCCAATATTATATATTTTTTGTATGCCTAAAAAAGTCTGAGCTTTCATAGCATATCACATCATGAGCATATGAAGCAATAAAAACTTTCTCTAGAGATCACCAGTTTGAGTCTCACAAATCTTAGAGTCATTGGAAATTTACATAGTTATTAACTTCAAGATCCATAAATTAGTCAAGGTACATGTAAGTTGATTCGAATCCCATGTTAATAATAATAATAATAATAATAATAACTAATAGAAACTAAATCAATATTCGAATATCTTATTAATTTTTTTCAGACAATAATTTTTTTAAAAAAAAACACAATCAATTAGAAAGGAAAATAATAGCAGGAAATTGATAAATTATCAAGATAAACAAGTCCACCACATTGGACACATTTTATAATTATACACAACCAAAGGTGCTTAGTGGCCCTCTATAAGAGCATCTTTAATGAGAAATGTTATATTAAAGAGCTAAATTGATAAAATAATTTTTTGAATAATATAAATATAACTTTTTAATTATGTACATTCCAATGGTAAAAAGATATTTAGAAAAATCAATTATATTTTAATATATTTCATGTTAAATTAATTTTAATATAATTATATAAGTAATTTAGATATTTTATGTATAATATAATTATGATGTTATTAATTATTAAAAAGTATTATAAATTGATACCACTTTTATAACAATATATTTTAAAATAACAAATAAATTTCTACATATTTAATTAAAAATGCATTACATTAAATAATAAATCAATCTAGTTAATTAAAAATTAAAACCCTTTTTTTGCATAATTTTTAACTTTTTATTTTAAAAATATGTTGTAGAAATTTAATTCAAATTAAAAATATTCATTTTCATAAGTTGTTCTTCTTTTTTAATCCTGTCTAATTCTTATTTTTCTTGATTTTATTGAATAATTATAGTTTGTTGCTCTGATATACTTTACAAGTTTTTTCCTTTTATTTTTTGTTTTAAAAATAAATTGTTGGTCAACGGCTATAAAAATAATTATTAGTTAATGATATTTTTTTACCATTTTTACAAAGAAATTTTGAAATGGCTCTTCAAAGTATAAATAACGAAAATAATTATTTATTAACCTGAGCTATTGTAATATTGTAATGAATAAATACAAAAACAAAAACTAAAAATATAATTTTTTAAATTGCATCTTCATTTAGCTTTCTCGTGAGAGATTCTCTAAGGATACCTCATCGATATGGTCTAATTTTTGTGTCTGAAAGTTGACCTGAAGGTACCATTTAACCATTAAAATCTTCCTAGTCTCGCACCATGCGCGCTAAGAGTTTGCTGGGAGAATTTCCAGCAGAATTAAGCTAAAAAGAACCAAAAGAATGGTCAGAACTAAGTTCGCTTGTCAAGTGGATAAATGCTTTAGTTTTATTTTTATGTTTTTGAAACAAAAACCAACCGCACTTCAAAAAATCTAAATTGGAAGTAATAAAATGATGATTAATTTTTTCTATTTCTTATTAAACTTTTCAATTTCCTCTCTCTCATAAGATCCATCGTTTTATCATAGTAGGAAGCCGCTGTCAATGATTTTTAATTATTTTTTAATTTTTATTATAATAATCCTAGATCTAGTGCAAGAGATTTTATATGTTTTACTTTTATTGTGCAACTTATCTGAATATTTAGTATAATAGATCTTAATATGTGTTAGTTTTATCCCACAATCTGAATTTTTTCTTATTGATGGTGGGATTTATTTTTATTATTGTGTTTGCACATCTTACATAGGTTTGTGGGCTGTAAAAGAGATTTTTTTGTCATAAATAAATATTCAGACCAGTTTATACTTATATTATCTAATTTATTGAGGTTTTAAAGTTAATTATCAGGTAAGTCTCTAACAATCCTGATATTTGTGGCACTCGAATTAATGATATTTAAGAAGCAAACTTAAAATCTGATTGATTAAAATAAATCCCTTAAAATTTATAAGAAAGATTTCTTAATGATAATTGAAAAATAATATCAAATTTATTAATTAAAAAAGAATAACTAATGAATTTAAATGAAAACTAATATGCTTTTACTGAAGAGAGAAATTTGATTTTCTCCCAACTTCAAATTGTTTTTCAATTTTCTTTGTAAGAATTTCATTTATTTGCTTTTAGTGTCCACATGTTATTTTCTGGACCCCTATTATTCTTTGTTATTTTGTATTCACTTATACACCTTTAGTATGACTTCAATTTATCATATAATGTTAGAAGTCTTCATTTTTTCATATTAATACAAATTCTATCTCTTTTTTAAGAGAAAAAGTTTTGAATTCAAATTATTTAGAGTAGAAAACTAGCTCTCGGATCTAGATACTAAAGAAAACACAACTAAATTATGTTTATAATCTAATCATTAATTTCAAATACAAATGTTTTAGACCAGCAGAGAGAATAAAAAAGAATTAAAGAATTAATTTTTTATCATGCATTAATATATTCATTAAATTTCAATGAACTTAATCATTTTAGGTTTAGACAATACCAGCCATGCACCTGCACTAGCTGCTAGACCTTTTTTCCGTTGAAAATAATGTTCATGGAGCACAGATATATTTTAAAGAAGAAACAAATTATGGCTTGAGTCATTGACCGAAGTAAATTAAATAAATTGATTTTATTTTAATTAGATAATTAAAAAATTGATAATGATAACAAATGAACCAATTTTTAAAAAAAATAATAATGATAACCTCAAAAAAAATATCTTTATAAAGGAAGGATAAATAATGCAGATCAATTCTTAATTTATAGAATACAAAAGAAAAAAATTAGATAAAAAAGAATAAAAAAATGAGTCAATTAGAGTTATTATGACAAATTTCTAATTCAAAGAATAAAATATAAGGTAATTTAAGTTAATTTGTCAAACTCACAATCTAATTGTAAAATCAGGATAAACTGGTAAAAAAGATATAAAAATCACAAAGATAAAAACAAAATAATCTTTAAAAAAATAAAAAAAAAATAATATTAATCCACATTAACATTTCAAACTCGTGACCAGGAACATTAAACTGGAAACATTCTATTTAGAAAAATTACAAAGTTTAATTTTTAACTAATTAACTATTGAAGAATTATAAAAAAATAATATCAATTACATAAAAGGATCTAAAAAAACTAAAAAATGAGGATGAAAATTAAAATATAAAATAATTTTTTTATTAAATAGAAAAATTAAAAATAAAAATTAATTAAACAAAAGGATAAAAAAGAATTAAAAGAATGAGGGTTAAGATTGAAATTAAAAAATAAAAATTATTTTTTATTGCAATGTGAAATTAAAAAGAAAAATCAATTCAACAAATGATCAAAAATATAATCAAAATAATGAGTATATAATTGAAAAAAATAAAAAGATAAAAATAAAAATAAATAATTGTTATAAAAAAATCAAGAATAAAAAATAAAAAATAAAAAATTAAAATTAACATACCAACAATAAAAATAATCAAAATATATTTAAATTTTTTTTAAAAAAAATCAACATATGGTAAACCAAACCGCTGCTATTAACATGCGCTGGAGAAAAAACAAGACGAGTTTTCAGTAACAAATAAAAGGATATTTTTGGAGAGATTAGTCTTAAAGATACTAGAAGAAAAATTACTGTGAACTAAAATCTTAAAGCTATTAGTAGAAAAATTACTGTGAACTAAAATATTAAAGCTATTTATTATAATAATATAACAACAAAATTGCTCTTAAGCTATAGTTTTTGAATCATGCATTAGGGCAAGATAACCTTTTTAGCATGATAAAATTATTATTTTTAAATTATGTGGGGATAGATTGTTTTTTTCCTCTCTTTTTTCACAATAAAAGTATTTAGTCCCCCAAAAAACTGAAAAGAAATAAACTTACATTAAGGTTTTTTTAAAAAAAAAATTCAAAATTTACTCAATTGTCTTATAGGGACTTTTCATCATTTTATTATAGTTTTTTTGGTTAATATAAAGATGATTTAAAGGCATTTTGATATTTTAATAAATATTAAATATTTTTTTAAAAATAAATTTACTTGATCATGTGGTGTCCACGCCAACAAATAGGTTGCTCGTGTAGGGCCACTCGATGACCATATACTAGTTTTACAGCGGCACTTGAAATTTTATCAGTATCTCTTTATATGACACCAATAACTTTTATTTTTTTTTCTCATTCTTTTTTTTTATCCTTTTGATTTTCATGTTCGTCCCTTACAAATTTTAAAGTAGTTTAATTTATTTCTCCTTCAAATTTAACCTTTATTTTTTTAATTAATATTTGTCTTATTTTGAATAATTTATAGAATTTGAATTCCTTTTTAATTTCATCCTCATTCAATATTTTCATCTTTCAAATATGATCCTTATTCTTTTGATTGCTATTTGTTTTATTTGAGATGACATCTTAAATTGATTTTGTTTTGAATTTTCATCTTTCATAAGTTTTATTTCCTATCAAATTTGATCATCATTCTTTTTATTGCTATTTTTTTTTTAATTTTATTTTTCAACATTAAATTGATTGTGAATTAAGCTTCTTGAATAAGCCCGGGTCTAGGATTTAATGAGTTGCGAGTTTTAAAGATTAACTCAATTTAGAAGATTTAATCAAATTTGCTTGATGTTTTTTCTTTTTCCTTTTCTTTGGGCTCATGTTTTTTAAGTTTTACCATTTAACATTTATTCAATTAGAGATTGAGAACTTTTATTTTTATTTATTTGTTTTATGTTGAATTTTTTACTAATTTTAAAAATAGCTTGGTTATCTCGTGTATTTTTATTTATTGTTCTTTATTGAGTTTTCTTAAAACATTTTTTTAAATGATTGTTTTTTAATTTTATTATTCAATATTGAATTGGTTGAGAATTAAAATTTTTAATTTAGTCCGGATCTAAGATTTCATGGGTTGTGAATTTGAGATGTTAACTCATGTTTAGGACATTCACCCAGTTTTACTTGGTTATTTTTTTATTTAAGCTCATTTTTTTTCAATCTTATCCTTTCATATTTATATTATTAGCGATTAGGCTTCATCTTTTGTTGAATTCTCTTCCGCTAAGTTTTTTTTTTAAATTTTATTTATCAATAAATTGGCTAGGAATCAAAATATTTAATTCAACTAGAGTTTAGGATTTTAAAGGTTGTGATTTTGAGACAGGAGCTCAAGTTTTAGAGGTTCTTCTGAGTTTGATTAATTTTTTTTTTTTTAAGTTCATATTTCTTTCAGTTTTAGAGGTTCTTCTGAGTTTGATTAATTTTTTTTTTTTAAGTTCATGTTTCTTTCAACCTTATCCTTTAACATTATATTAATAGGATTACGCTTTGTTCTTTGTTGAATTCTCTTATGCTAAGTTTTAAAACTGATTTTTTTTTTAATTTCATCCTTCAATAAATTGGTTAGGAATAGAAATATTTAATTCAGCTCGGGTATAGAATTTCAGGGGTTGCGAGTTTGAGACATTAGCTCTAGTTTAGGAGGTTCACCCCATTTTGTTAGTTTTTTTTATTTTTTTAATCTCATGTTTTTTTTTTAGTCTTATCATTTAATATTTATATTATTAGCCATTAGACTCTTTTTTTTATTTGCTTTATTATGTTTTTTTGTGAATTTTTAAAATGACTCGGGTTATCTTAAGTTTTTTATTTGTTATGCTTTGTATTTTACTTTGGGAAATTTGTAAATCAATATTTGTTTTTCTAATATTATCATTTAACATTATATCAACTAAGAATTAGTTTTCTTTTTAGTTTAATCCTTTAAATTTGAGGTTTTTTTTTTGTTAATAAGCTTCATGATTTTCTTTGATTTTCTTTATGTTCGTTTGTCATGGTCATGTCATTTATACCTCGAGTTTGATAGGTTGACATGAGTTGGCTCATGTTATTTTAGGGTCACTTTTTTTAAAATTTAATAGTTTTTATGTTTCTCTTTCAACATTAGATTCTTTTTGAATTAAGCTTTGCATTGTTTTTTGGTTTGCTTTCTTTTGATTTATTTTATTCGTATGATCCCGATCATAGAGTTTGGTTGACTTACCTATTTTGTTGAGAGTTTTTTTATTTTTTTTTAATTACATCATTCTATGTTGGGTTTGTTTTGAATCAAACTTTGAATTTTTTACTTGCTTTCTATTGACTTATTCCAATCTCATGACTCAACTTGTATATTTGACATCCTTGCTTAGATCGGCTCAAGTTAAATGTTTTTTTTTTTAAGTTTTGTTATTCCACAGTTGATTGGATGAAATCATAGCTTCTTCATCTTTTTTGTTTTGATAATTGTTTTTTTTTTTATTTTTCAAAGTTTTCATGATTCTTTATATTTAAATAAGTTAATTTACTTTAATTTTTTATTCTTTTTCAAGTGAGTTTTTTTTTTTTATTTCTAAGGGGCATGTGACTTGTCATCTACCCCTAACTTTTTTGAAAAAAAAAAATAAGCAAGTGATGCATTGCTTTCTATGGTAAATGACACATCACTTGCTTTTTCCCAAATTCAGATTACTATGATGGCTATAAAATCACGAGACAAGATTGTTACCTGAAAACTTATTTTTCAACTTATTTCAATATAAAATTTAACCCAAATACTTCATACACTTTGATAAAACTGTATATTGCCTAAAATAACCTAAAAAATCGGTTCAAGGATCCAAAATCAACTAAAAATAAAAAATCTGAACTCATCTCTACCAATATTTTAGGTAATGGGAAAGACAAATAAAACCAAATGAGACTTCCATCATTGAATAAAATCCATTAATACTAACATCGATTTTTTTCATGGGCTAAATTAGTGTCAATTGAGACTTTTTTCCTCAACCACCTTAATTCAACTACTCTTTCTCTTCTTTTTCAAACTAGAAACTAAAAAGTGAGAAGTTTTCTTAAATTAAAACGTAAATTTTTTTCTTAAACTAGACTTTCTTTTTCCTTGTGCATTCTCTATAAAAAATATAGAAAACTTTAAACCATACTTTTTATATAAAAAAACCAAAAACATTTCTAAAAAATGTATTATGTCATTAAAAGATTTTTTATTGATAACTTTTTTAATGAAATGTGATCACTCTAATTTATTATTATATTATATATAAAGCTAAAGCATACGGGGATATCAATGTTCATCAAGACTCATTGCACTGTGAATTGTAATAATGCTAAAAAAAGCATTGTTCACTAAGACTCATTGCACTGTGGATTGCATAATTTGTGGGGGTATTATGTGTTGCAGCTTCAGAAACAAACACTTAGCTCAAAGGCAGTCCATTCCCAGCTATAAAAGTTTCAATGCTGCAAAGGGGACGAGTTGCGCCCTAAGCTGCGGACACCTGACGCTTGGGTTGTCATGCCCTAGTGTTAGGGCCATACCCGTGAGCTAGTTGCACAACCAAGCTAGTGGGGTTTGTTGGCAAGACCTCTTTCTATTGGGTCAAGTGTCGAAACTCAATTGTCTTGGGTTCGGACACAAACCCAAAGCCCAAAACAAACACTCATGTGCCCGCCCATGGAAGGACCCAAACCGCAACCTCTTTAGGTTCGACCATGAATCTATCCCCCAATCCTCTTGGCTCATAATAGTAGGGACCCACACCTAAAAGCCCTTGGGTTAGTACATAGACCCAACCCTCAAACCCTTTGGTTCGCGCTCCGACCCCACCCCACCCCCAACCCCTTTGAGGTCCGCACTGGGAAGGACCCAACCCCTAACTCTATTGGGTCTGCACTCCGACCCAAACCAAACCTATTTGGGTTATGGATAGGGCAGGGCTCACACCCAAACCCATTTAGGTTGGACCCTGACCTCGTCACACCCAAACTCATTTAGGTTGGACCCTGACCTCGTACCTAACCTTGCTTGGGTCATGGAAAAAGCCTCGAGTGGCTATAGTAGCCCCAATGCCACATGATGCTAGGTTAGCCCCAGTGTCACGTGGCGCACGGGCAACCCAAGCACCGAGTTTCCACTTCTCATTATTATTATAGTATTATTGCTTATAATAAAAATACTAATATTTATACCACAACTAATAATATTTTTACTATTCATGCTATTAATTATAAATAGAATAATCATATTTAAAGTACAAATAATACTATATTGTACATGAATATTGTAAATCTCAGGCGCCACATGGCAGACCCGAGTGCTAATACGCAGGGGCTGACCTGAGCACCATCTGGTGCTCGTGTCATGGCAAAAGCCCTACTTGGCTATTGCAACCTTAACGCCACGTGGTGCTAGGTTAGCCTCAGTGCCAGGTTTCTGCTTCTCATTGTTATTATAATATTATTATTTCTAATAAAAATACTAATATTTATACTATAACTAATAATATTTTTACTATTCATGCTATTAATTATAAATAAAATAATAATATTTATAGCAAAAATAATACTATTTTTATATGAATATTTAAAAATTTAATAAAAATAATAATATTTTTAACATAAATACTATTCATTATAATAAAATAATAATATTTGTAACACCAATTATACTAGTTGTAAGAGCAATACTTTTAATTATAAGAAAAATTAAAATATTTATAACGCAAATTATACTATTTTTACTATTAATATTTTTAATTATAATAAAAAATAAAATATGTAAAATCCTTTATCAAGACCCAATATAAAGGGATTATAATGCTGGACTCAAGATAATCGGGTCCTGCTTTAGATCCAAAATAATCAAGCCCTATACCATGACCTAAATGAGTTAGCTCACCCCAAGACTCTCATCGCCACATGGCACTTGGGTTTGTATATGGGGTTGGAGTGTCGTGGCTCACCCAAGCACTCTTAAACACCATATTGCGCTCGATTTTGATTGCTAGGGAGGGGTCGTCCTAGTGCCATGTGGTGCTAGGACAGTGCAAAACCCATTAAGCTGGGGTATGATGCCATACCCAAGATAATTGGACCCTTCATCAAACCCAAGATAATTGGGTCCTTTGCCATAACCTAAATGTGTTGGCTCACCCCAAGCTATCCCCATCGCCACGTGGTGCTCGGGTCTGTACATGGGGTTGGCGCACCTTGGCTTACCCAAGCTCTCCCAAGCACTACTTGGCGCTCGATTCTGATTGCTAGTGAAGGGTCACCCTAGCACCACGTGGTGCAAGGGCAGACCAAGCACCATGTGGTGTAGTGTCCACTTTTTATTGTTATTATAATATTATTACTTATAATAAAAATAGTATTATTTGTCTTATAATTATTTTTATTTTTATTATGATTAAAAGTATTAATATTAAAAATTATATTATTTGTGTTATAATTATTTTTATTTTTATTATAATTAAAAGTTTGTAGGTCTGGACGCACCAATACCCAACTCCAAGTTTGGACGCGTTCACGCCCACCTGTCCACACCCACCTTGAAGTTGGGTCTGAATGCGTCACCGCCCAACCTCAAGTTAGGTCTTTTCTCATAAAATATTATTGATTGCTACAAATCATTATATTTAGTCTCTAAGTTTTTTATCACCAACATAACTTCTTCTTTTTTTTATATAATGGAATATTGATTCCATCACACCTTTAGTTTCTATTAATTATCTAAAACTGGTTTGCAATTATAATGCTATCAAGAATATTTGTTTCACAGCTCGTGGTAACGCACGGGCATGACATCTCATTTGGTTGTTATACAATGAAGGTGGGCTACGATGCTTAACAAACTTTTAATAAAAGAAAAAACACTAGGGTCTCGTTTGTTTGTTGGAAAGTAGTTTTTTTTTGGGAAGTGAATTCCGAGTGAATTATTTTTTTAAGTTTGGTAGTGAAATGAAAAATAAGTTGGAAAACACTTTTCAATATTTGGTTATGTCATGGAAAAGAAGCTGAAAAATAAATTAATAATGTTTTAATTTTTTCAAGTTTATTACAATAATGAGGAACAAATCTTAAAAATTAATTAGCAAATAATAATAATTTTAAATTTTTTACAACTTATCAAAAAATATTTTCTATCTAAATTTTTTAGGAAAACACTTTCCTGAAAACCAAGATAAATATTTTTTAACTTGAAAATATTTTCTATTAACCAACTTTTTTAATGAAAAATAAATACAGAAAAATTTTAAAAATAATTTTTTACTTTTCAGCAAACAAACACAGTCTAGTTATTTTGCCAGATTAGTAGATGAAAATTTCCTATTAAAAAAATAAAAAAAAAGAAATATATGGAAACTCTTGGTAAACAAAATAAAGCAGCACGATAGTTAACATAGTTATTACTACGTTAGTTGTCTGCGCTAGAATGAAGGCTAGGAAAAAAAAATTGATGTAAAAGAAAATATTAGGGGTAGAAATATCTTAGACCAAGTCATTACTTTAATTAATAAAGTTAAATAATATTTAAATCATATAAATTATATTTTATATACTAAAAAAACTTGGGGTGCAACCATCATCTCTCTCTCTTTCTTTTTTAAATTTTATTTTAGATTTATTTTTATAAATTATTTAGTTTGATTTCTTTAAAGTTATTATAGTCTTAAAAAAATATCTCAATATTTGATTTATGCTCGATTTTACAATAATCTATTTTTTATTATTATATAATTAAGTAAAAAAATATTTATAAAAAAAAGTTCTCAAACCTAGTAAAATTCATCACCTAACATAGATTTTGTAAGTTATATTATAAAGTTCGAATCATTTAAATATATCATCATCTTAATATTATATAAAAAAATCATATTGAAATTTGTAAGTTAAACTACATTTTTTACCAATCATCTGGGTTGGCTTTGAATCTCCTAAGTTTACTGAATCATATTAAAATAATTTTTATATAATTTAATTTAATTCTAAACTAGACAAAAAATCAAGTAAGTTTTTTTTAAATTAACCTATTAAATCAGATTTAATAATAATACCAAATAACTCTTTATAACATAAATATATTTTAATAATAATTTCAAATAACTCTTTATAATCTAAATATGTTTTCTTACGCTTTTTTTTTTTTTTTAATTTGTGCCATAGTGTAGTGTTAACCTATGAACTTAGTAATCACTCAAATTATCTCACAAGAACAACTTTAGAGTTTGATTCTAGTAACATGGATGTTCTAACATATAGTTACATCATTCTAACATGTCACATGGATGTTCTAACATATAGTTACATCCTGTCCAAAACTTAAGCGAGACCAATCTGCCCCCAACAATAAACAAATAGAGTGATTTAATAAAGGCACATCATATGACATTAGCCTGATGTTTTACAGATGGCTATAGAAAATGAAAACAAAAACTAACTAAAATAAACAAATAGAGTGCCACCTATCTGCCCACAACAATAAAACAATTCAATGGTGCCCTTGACATACAACAAATTTGAACGTTCTCGACGCTCAAATCTGGCTAGGAAAATTTGGATTTCACCGTTGGCTGCAAGTTATGCCTTCATTGCCAGCTAAAATCAAGTACTTGTCTCTTCTTGTAAGCTTGGTGCACTCAAAGGTCAATGCCTTGCCAATCTCACCCTGCACGTAATTGGCAACATCAAATCTTGATTTATCACTGTCCTGGCATGTGGAAAGTCCAGATACGCCGTCGAGCAACTGAATAGTGTAACTTGGTCGAGGGTTCATGAGGAAGAAAAGGGGGTCTAGACACTTGAGCCCACCGGCAGTTGTGCCATGAAACATGCTCACATGCGTGTCCAAAGCCACAGGCACTATGTCATCGCTCATCTCAGCAAACAACGGGCTAAATCTCAAGAGGTAGGGCTCTCTACATGTGGTACCTTCTGGGCAGACCACAAGATCCCCTTGGTTTAACAGTCTCTCCATCATCTTTGCATCTTGTTCACGATCACGAGTTAAGCGAACGGTCCTGATTGGTGACAGTATCTCCGATAATCTGCTAAGGCTGTATGTGACAGCAGTGAAATTTTTCTTTAATGCGAAAGAAAGGTACAGAGGATCTAGTAATGTTCTGTGATTGCAGACATAAAGGAGGCCTTTTTTGGATTCATTTTCTTTTGAGCTTCGAAGCACTGAAGGAGACAATTTGGGTTTTGATATCGCTACTTTAACCCCAGTGAAAGTCAGTATGGGAATGGACATGCTGTATGGAAGAGTTAAAGCCACAGCGGCCCTAATCAAGGCAAGGACGAAGCCAAAAGGGACCCACATGAATAATGCTAGAGTGGCCAGTGGGGTTGGTCTTAGGGCAAGTCTACCGTCGTGGAAAATAAGGGCTTTAGGGTATCTGTCTCTTGGGAGGTGTTGCCAGCTTCTCTTGTCTACCCTTCTGACCAAGTAAATCTCCTGTTGTGAGAAAGCAAGAAAGCAGCATTAAGGACGAGAAATTCAGAGTAGTCAAGCAAGGAAGCGAAAAAAAATGTAACCAGCAGAAATTTCAAGTAGTTATTTTCAATTTTCCTTCATAAACGAGTCTCAAAGTTGAAAAGTAAATAAAAATGTACGAAAGAATAAAGGAAATGTTAAAGAATGAACAATATTATCATCAAATCAATGCTTCTTTATTATATATAAATAAAGAAACAATTGATTGTCCCTTTCCGTTAATTGTTAATAAAATATATTCTCAAAACATGCATATATAGGCAAATATTACTTAACAAAGGACTCAATTGCTTATATACACAAGGAAAATGCAGGAAAATGTTGGTTTACGGCTCAAGAAAAAAAAGAAGAAGAAAGGATATTTATATATATGAAGATGTTCGGAAAAAGAAAAGCTCACCTTGCAATGGGAAAATAAAGGATGATCAAGAGAGCTATTTAACTGACTAATGCCAATGATATCATGGCTAATAACACTATCCTTTCCGAGTATCTCCTCCAAGTTTAGCATTTCTTTCTTCTTCTCTTCCAAGAGTCCCAAAAAATACCCACAGCCCGTCTTTAGCTCCCTCCCAACAACACAGTTAACATCCAAGTAGTCTCTCAGGAAACTTTCAATCATGACTTGAGGGAAGTGATCACTCACGGCCACTTTCCTCCCTCCTCTTTTCAATTCCTCAAATGCCTCCAACCCAACATCCTCTAAGAAAAACTTCGGCAAAACAGCACTTCCAACCCTTAAGCTCTCCTTTTTTATCCCGAAGAAGCAAACCATTACCATTATCTTTAAGCCCATATCTTGACCTACTAAGCAAATAAATGGGTATAACAGAAAGAGAATAAGGGCCCTTAATAAGCTTCCAGCTTCAAAAGCCACAAGCATAAAGTAAGGAAACAAAGAGTATGATTTCAGCAAAGTTCCTTCCACATTAAACACCATTGTTTTGGCTGACAAGTCTGATCTAAAAGAAAGAGAAGCATACTTCTGGTATTTGCCATGGGCTGCATGGACATTGCTCAAACTTCTTTGCAGACCTTTTGGGTTCCTGAACTGTCTAGAGATAATGCGAAAGAAAAAGAAGAAGAGGCTTTGGAAGAAAAACGCCCCTGGAAACATTTTTTCAGACTTCAAAGTGCCCATATCGCTGGGGGTGTTGTGCATGGTGTCTGCTCTTGTTAGAACCATCCTTGATTTATATTGTAGCGGGTATAATAGAGCCCTTGCAACTTCTTATTATTACAAGCATGCCATTACCTTTGGGAACTTTACCACCTAGCCAGCTTCCGTTATTTCCCGTACAGTGTGCTTGAGCCCATGCGACTCCTCATAAAGCGTATTTTTGAAAACAAAATAAATAAATAATAATAAATAAACGACAGCACAACACGGTGACGAACTGTACCAAGGTACCAAAATAGAAAAACACAACACGGTTCATATTAATAACTCAAGACCGCGTCGTCACTTGAACACCAAATAGGAATATAGGATAATCTTTTTTATTTTTTCTTTTCCGAGATAATAAATTGAGGATTAATATATAATTTTTATATTTATTAGAGCTGATTAATGTTACTGATTTGAATTATGCTAAGAGATAATTATGGATTTTAGATGATTAGTTTAGCACTCATCTTGATAGCTTTTGATTTAAAAGTAAATAATTCATTTATGATCTTAATATAAAAAACTATAAATTATCTAGATAATAATAACTAATGAACAATAACGAAGAAGATTTGAATTAGATATCGTTTTTTGAGAAAAACAAATGCTTCAAAAAATATTAATTATTAATTATCTATTGTATTCTAAAAATAAAACCTATGCATGCTCTATACAATTAAGCTTTTTCTTTGGGATGATTGGCCAATTAAAATTTAGAATTTTCATCCACGTATGGTAGATGGAAATCTTGAAAATAGGGGAGATGATGATCTACAGATTGGACCGAATCTCTCTTCAAATATATATAGGAGGGCCCATCCATATTGGGAAGGGAAGCTTCACGTAGCGGGACCGTTTCTCTGGACCATTGCAATCAAACAAGAAACTTATCAATGAATAGAGGGTTGGTGTTTATAATTTTGATAGTTGTTGCTGTTTTTAATTATTTTTTTTTTTAGAAATAGTTGGTGCCCAGGAGATCTTATTAGTTATATTTTGGGCTAAAATATAAAGAGAAAATAAAAGACAAAATCCATGATAGATCAAAAATGATAAAAATATCTTTACTTAAGATTTTTTTTTATAGTTGTATCTATATTTTTTTAAAATGAACTTCAAAGATAATTAATAGGATTTTCATGTGGATTAGTTTAGTGTACATGTTTTATTATAAATATTTATATATTAGTTTTAAATATCCTTTCTATCTAAACTTATCATAATAGTTATTTTTTTTATAAAAAAATAATATAATATGTACTAGTCTCTAAAACTCTAATGAATATTAGGTATTTAAGAGAATATCGATTAAGAATATTTTAGGAACAATGTTGTAATGCAATATAAATCTCATAATCATAACGACTTTATAATTTCATTAATAAAATATTTTTATCATATGAACTTTATCTTTATTATAAATTTATTAATTTAATATTATATGAATATTAAAGATAAATTAAATTTTTATTAATAATAAATATATATTTATATGAGTATAATAATGTTACATATAACCAATTAATTAGTTACAATACATATTAAATTAATATATATAGTGAATTATATTAAACTAAATTTTTATCTTGTTGAACGGAGGACTCATGATGTGTTAATTTAATTTGATCTTTATTTTCTATAAAGAAAAAAAATTAAGTTAAATATTGGAAATCAATCTTTTTAAATATTTAGTATATTGAAAATGAAAATATATTTTAAAAATATTATGCATGTAAATGCCTCATATTAACTACTCTCATTCTTCACCCTTAATTAAGATAAAAGTCTAGCTCATGAGCAAATGTTTTCAAAAATAAGTTAAAGGAGTGATGTGGTAGTTAAATATGTATTTTTTGTTACTTGATTTTCTAAGTTCAAATATGAGATTAGCACTCAGATGAATTTATTAAATTTTACTGAAAGTATTAGATTAACATAAAAGAATACGCTCTTAATATCGTCTAAGACAATTAGTGTTAAAATACTCTTTGCAATCGGTCATTTACAAAAGTATCTCTCCCTCCCTTTCTTGACCATATTTCATCTTCTTCGGATTAATGATATTTTTTTTAACTCCAAATCACAACTAATAATACTCTTTAAAATAATTAATTAAGACAATTACTTGACATCAATCTCTCTCTTTTTTATTAACAAACCCTTTCTTAAAAAAAAACAAAAAACAAAAAACCCGCCCTTCAAAACATGAGAAATTATCTATAATCACAACACTCGTATATAACCATTATTTGTCAGTTGCCAAAATTAGTCTATTGACATAAATGATAAAGAAAACATTAAGGTTCGTATATTTTTTTTTTATTGCTTCATGGAATGTTTGATTCAACAAAATACTCGAGTGTATATAGAAATTAATAGCAGTTACATTGATGTCAGCCAAATAAAGAATTAAAAAAATTAGTAAAAAATGTGTTTTAAAAAAAAAAAGTGTTTAAAGAGGCATTCTTTTATGGAATGCCATTTTGTTTATAATTACATGAAATACTAAATTTTATTCATAATTAGTTGAATATTTATTTATTATTAAGTTTATTTTAATTCTGTTTGATTATTGTCTTGAGATAAAAAAAAAATGTTATCATGTCTTTTATGTTTTGAATCAATATAAATTCATTCTAAAATTATTTCAAAAATAGATTTATTTTATATTTTATATTTTTGTTTTTTCTCTTTAACTAATTTTTTTTTATTTTTTTTTTATTTTAGTACACTAATAAACACAATTTTAGGAATGACATGTGCATATGAATTTTGTTTATTTAATTTGATAGCTAAGGTTTGGTGGAAATTCATATAGACTCCATTTGTTTAGGAATTATTAACCAATCAATTTTAAAATATATTGTCAGAAAATAAGTTGAACACAATTGGAAAATCAAGGCTTTTGATTTTTTTTAAAAAAATTAACAACACAACATTGCCAAGACTTTTAGTAGGATTATCATTGAAGTGTAATAGTAAATTTCCTAAGCATAATTACAATTAAAAAATTGTAGTTGTTAAAATTCGAATTTTAGTTAAAATCTATTGAAGTGTAGAATCTGCTAGTATTGTACTTGTAGACAACTGAATTTAATTAACTCCTAATAAATTTAATTATATAATGATATCAGTGAGTGGCAAACAACATCACCATGCTATTTCAACTTTTTATTTATTATTTATTTGAAATTTCCTAACCGGATATTCTAATTTGTCACTCCATGCAGGATGAATAGTATTTCCGTATAGATGGCTCTCGTTGACTCCTCCCAGATTAGTGTGCTTCAAAGAGGGACAAGGTAAACTCTCTTGGCACCCAGGACAGGTCGTGCATGGCACGTAGGACTTCACATGTCTCCGTGGCAAGGGACCCCGTCAAGCTCGCGGAACTTCTTGTCCAAATAATTGTACTTTCAATCCACTCCTTGTCGGAAATTTTAAATGCGTAGAATTATTCACTTGACAACAAAACTAGTCCGAACCATCTAATTGTTTAAAAGTATAGTTAGCCTGCATTTGTTTTTCACCTGTTTTTATATTTATGATGAAATAAATATAATAAATTAAATTGTATTTTATACTGTGAGGTCTATTAAAAAATTAAATTTGAAACATAGTTTATATACAACAATTTTTATATATTTTTTAACCGAATTTTATAAAATCCTGTTTATTTTTATATTTCAAAAGCGTTTTAAAAAAATTACTTCAAATTGATATATTTTTTTATTTTTAAATTATTTTGATGCGCTAATATCAAAAATAATTTTTTAAAATAAAAAAATATATAAAAAAATTTAACCATAAAAAATATATAAAAGTATTATTTTGATACATTTTCAAGTAAAAAATACTTTGAAAAGAAACCGTAACCATACTTCTACCGAACATTTGATACATATTTTTTGTTACACATAAATTTCAACCATAATTTTTATCAAATATGTATCTAAATCCAACTAACTGTACTTTTTTTAAAACTTATTTTTTTTTAAACTACAATCACAAAAACTACCTAAAAAATAAACATACTCTTATTAAATCTAGCTTGACGATTGATTCAGTCAAGAAGTTGGGTTTTAGGTTATATAGATTGAGTTGAATCAACCTGAAAAAATTAAAAAAATATATTTAAGATTTTAATATCTCATATAAAAAAGTTCAAAAATATTTGTGTATATAATTTATATATATAGTTATCCTATAAAAAAATTAAAAAAAATAATTCCTGTGAATGGAGGCTATATATATATATATATAGCCATCTCATATGAGTATATAGGCAATAAATATAGTTATCCTACATGAAAAGTTTAAGAAATATTTCTTGGGGATATATGTTATAAATATAGTTATCTTACATGAAAAAGTTAAGAAACATTTTATGAGGATGTAGGTTATAAAAAAATATGTGAAGTAAAATATTCACAAAATAACTTTATATTTTATAGATTTATAAAAAAACTATAAAAAATGGGTCATAACAGAATTATTTTGGGTCACTCGGGCTTCTAGGCAACCCGCCCGAGCTTATTAGGTTTTATATCTATGTTTTAAAGTAGTCCTCATTATACTGGGATGTGTGAATATAGTTATTAAATTTAGTTTGATGGTTGATTTAATTAAAGAATTGGATTTTTAATTATATAGATTAACTTAAATCAATTTAAAATTTTTTTAAAAATATATTTAAGGTTTTAATATCTCACATAAAAAAGTTAAGAAGCATTCAATTCAATGTGTATATAATTTATATATATAGTTATCTCATAAAAAAATTAAAACTCAATTCATGTAAATAAAGGCTACATGCTTATATATACAGCTATCTCACATGGGTATATAAGTTATAAATATAGTCACCCTAAATGAAGAAGTTAAGAAATGTTTCCACGAGGATGTAGGTTATAAATATAACTATCCTATATAAAAAAAATTAAGAAATATTTTATGGGAATGCATGTTATAAAAAAAATATATGAAATTAAATATTCACAAATTAACTTTATAATTTGTAGATTTATAAAAAAATTATATTAAAAAATAAATCTCACCAGAATTATATTAAATTGCTCAAGTCCAAGTTAATCCATTTAGGCATGCTAGGTTTTATACATATGGTTTAAAAAGTAGTCATTATATTGAGATGCGTAAATATATGATTGGGACACATGCTTCTTTTTTTTTCACTAGCTTATGCTTTTAAGCAATATGCATTTTTTATGATATATAAAAATATATTTGAGAGTATAATTATAGTTATTTTTTTAAATTATTTTTATTTAAAAATATATTAAAATAATATATATTTTTTATTTTTTAAATTACTTTTAATATCAGCTAATCAAAATAATCTAAAAATATTAAAAAAATTAATTTAAAGTTAAAAAATTAAAAAAATATTAAATATTTTTAAAATAAAAATGACCAATAGCTACATATCAACACGAATCTGTAAAATCAGATATGGCAGGAATTCATGCCAGATCAACGCTGATCAAACGAGGTCTGTAAAGTGATCAGTACTGGTTCAAATATCGTGTCACGATTTGTGCCCACATAAGTACTACCCATCACCCTTTGCTGAGTTGAAGGTCTATCTCTTCATAAATGCTAACACTTCATATGTCCAGTGACCATTCTACACGGACCAGAGCAGTCATCTGATTTTTGCTTGCTCGCCCGGTGCCCGGCACATTTTACATGAGGTTGAATGTGTAAAAATAATTTTTTAATTTTTTAATTTAATTTGAATTTATAATTATTTAATCATTAAAATTTTAATATTATATTAAAAAATTATTTAAATTATTAAATAGATCATGAAATATAATTTATACTGCTCTTATTTCTTGGGCTGGGATGGAGAAGGTGAAGATGAGCGAAATAATGAAGCTTCGGCCATCCAAGCAGGACCCGTTGAAACCACCAAGCTGTGAAGGCTAAGGGGACCAATCAACAAGAATCAACTGAAAGCTATCGTGTCAGCATGCCATTTAAGACTGCTGCAATTTGTGACCCCACGATAAAATTAGGCGCGTGCAGCTAAGCATTGAATGGTCGGCTCGTGGGGTGGTTTCTCTTCTCTAGTTCAAATTTCGAGAAATAGACCTTTTGGGCATCATTTAATGTACAAATACCGACAAGGAGTTTTCCCGTCGCTAGTCATTTCTTTATATACAGGTTTTACGAATATGAAATATGTCAATTCAGCTAAGCATAGCATGTATATGCCTTTGGTTTTACCTTTAAAAGTTAATTACAGGAGGCATTTTCTATAATAATTTGAAGCGACGACATTTACAGTAATTTCATGTAGGTAATTATTATGATTATGCTATGTTTATATGGATTTTTTTTTTATCGGTATAGCCAACATTTCAAGAATTTATTTAAAATAAAATTACCAACTAAATTTCATTAACAAAATTAAAAGTGCAGCTTAAGAACTATTTAAATAAATAAATCCTTATAGTGTCTTTTAAAATTTCTAAACTATTAATGAGGTTTTAAAAATCCAAATAATATAGGAACAAACTTTTATTTTCTTGTCTTCATGTTCATTAAATAATTTAGTAACATTATGTTTAAATTGTTTAAAGTAAAGTGACTTTCAGTAAAGTAAAATGACTGGCAAAATATTTGAATAGATTAAAAAAATAATAATAAAAACCTATTCTTGACTATACTAAAATATTTAAAATTGAGTGTGATATATCGAGAGTTGGAATAGTTCAGAGTACTTAGTTAGAAATATTTAATGAGGTCAAATAAAAGTATTCAATCTATAATAAGAAATTTTATGTAGCAGTATTGATATCATTATTAGTTATTATACCATAAGGCCTTTCATTATCTTTACTTTTAAAAGAAACTCAACTAAAGGCATGGTTATTGGGTTGAGTATTTGCAAGCTTATTCATTTGTATTAAATATAAATTTTGGGTTGAAAATAAAGCTGTAGATGCCTTAAGTTGTTGAGTAACACTATTATCCGTAATAAGTGTCTAAATTACTGGATTTGAAAAACTCAAAAAATAATATGAATCTTACCCAAATTTTGGAAAGGTATACATAACCTTGAGAGATAAAAGTATCCTTGTCGTATATGGTTATTTCTTTCAAAAAGAGTATTTGTTTTGAGACAACAAGATTTGTATCCTACAAATATCAATACGTGATTTTTTAATTTGAGAGATTCATGCTAGAGGTTTTTTAGGACACTTTAAGAGAAATAAGACCATTAAGAATGTGGAATGCCAATTTCTTTAGTGCAGTTCACATAGAGACGTAGCTAAATTGATTAGTCAATGTTAAATATGTCAATTAGTTAAATATAGAAAACAAAACACTAGTATTTACAATCCCTTTTCTATTCCCACTTGTCATTAACAAGATACAAGTATGGATTTCGATGCCTACCACCTTCAAATTGATGACCAAATTAAGGTGAGTAATAAGAGTTTAGGCAATCTTTTGAGATATCTAGCGTGTAATCATAATAAAAATTGAGATTTGATCATTCTCAAAACTTACTTTGCTTTTAATAATTTGGTCAATAGGTCAACAAGAATAAGTCCATTTAAAGTTGTATATAATTATAGACATAGAAAACCTTTACACCTTTTTCCCATGTCTCCTCATACTAGATTGTTTGAGTTACTCGAGTTATTTGCATGTAGAGTTCTGGATTTGTATATGAATATCACTAAACATATTCAAGAAAGTAATATATAATATAAACTTCAAACTAATTTGTATATACATCATAATGAATATAATATTGAAGATTATGTCATGATACAAACTATACACGAGTGGTATCCTTCTAGAGCTACTCATAAATTGCAAGCATGTAGTGTTAGATCATTCAAAGTGCTACAACGGGTTGACTCAAATGCTTATGTTATATACTTACCACTTGATTTTAGCATTATGTCCACTTTTAACATTAAAGGTCTGGTTGCATATAAGAGACCATAACTCATCTTGTATAATCTTTTGAGACTCCACCTAGTCTCACTTCTAATGATCCTTTTAAAACCCCAACTTTATCCACTTTATCATCGATATAAAAGAAAAATATTGATGCTATTCTAGATGAACATGTTATTTTTACCAGGAGTGATAAGATTCAATAATTTCTAGTTTGTTGAGTGGGACAACTTGATTCAGATTGTATTTTGATTATTAGAGATAAATTGCAACAAATTGATCTCAATCTTTAGAAGTACTATCACAGTTATTTAGATTTACATTTGACAAGGTCGAGTTTCTCTAACTCCGGAAGAGTTGGTGGTAACACCAGACCAATATAGTAGATTACACGAGTATATAAAAGAAAACGATAAAAAATAATTTGACATGATACTCTTTAATTGAGAAATTTACCCTATACATATCCATTGAGGTTAAATTATATGTCATTTACGCTCTTATTATTTATAATTAAGTTCTTTCCACGTATAAATATCAAATCATAAGATATAATTTATAAAAAAAATAAATTAAGGATGAGATTAAGAATTTCAAAGACATGAATCGACTATAAAAATATATGTATGTTTGGATTGGATAGATGCTATAATGTAAAACAATTTTAGTATAAATAAAGAAACAATTCAAATTATAAACATGTTTATGGAAGTTTTGAAGTTGAATATTAATTGTATTAAGATTTTAATAATTCGTTTTTCATTGATATTAAACCTAATATTAATTTCATCTTTCAGGCACACAATGTCATCACCACCTGTTAACAACAATAATATAGATAAAATTGTTTTCTTTTTGTAGGCAACTAGTCTAAAACCTTAAAAATATAGATAAAGTTAATTATATTGATTAACAGAAGTCATAAGAAAATTTATGTTATTTACCATATATATATATATATAATCAAATTAAATTAATAAAAGAAACAATCACCTTACCATATATGTACAATACAACCAGGCCGACATTATACAATCTTCAATAACACATTTATGAGATATGGAGAGTGTTATGTTAATTATCTATATAGTTTTTAAAATAGCATATCCTTGTATTCAAAATTATTAATATTTAAATATTATATTGATTTTTTATTAATAATTTACTCCATAATCAATACATTGTATATAAAGATCACTGCAAATATAAATTAACTATTTTAAGTTCTTTACAATCCAAAACATCATTTTAAAATACAGAGGCACAATCACTAATATATGTCAGAGATGAATATCGACGGGTGCGTCAATTTATTTTTCCTACTTTATCTTTCACTGTGCATGTAATAATAGATTATTGGTGCAGCAAATAGAATTTCTGAAATTTAAAAAATATGAAAGATCGAATGCATGAATCGAGAGAAGAGTGGTGAAACTTCACCGCTTATTATCACAACACACAAATCACAAGTATACACGCTCAGAAGACCCTGAGCCTGATTCGTCACTCCCATAGGCAACCCTGTTCTTGTAAAACTGAACTGAAATTAAAGCTTACTAGTAGCAACTGCTGGCTCAGAAGACCCTTTTAAAGACAAGCTTCCACTGTTTCTGGAGCTAGTGCCTGAAAGCAAAGCTTCATATTGAGAATAGTTTGGAACAAGGCCAAACAAGCATGGAACAGTCACAGAACAAATTGCTGACTGAGTTAGCAACTTCAAATCAGAATGTCGTGCGTTATATAGAAACTCAGTCTCCAACATAAATGGAGATAACCTCAAGAGGTTGGTAGAGTGGAGCACAAATTGGATGTATAGATGCATAATATAGGTTAAAATCCTACTAATTCTAACTACATCGAAAAGGTGAATCTGACTTGGTGATGCGCACGAACTAATCAGAGGATGCTGCCTGACAGTGAAAATAAAAGGAACAGAAAATTTGAAGCGAGCACGCTTTATGAACAAAAGAAATGTCATCATTTGAGAAATCTCAGCAACTAGATGTCATAATTCCTACATCCTAGACAGCAAACTCTTACCAAGCTTCAGAAATTAGCCAAAAGAAATTGCCCACAAACAGCTTCCCAGAGTAATAATATGGAAAGTAAAGCAATTGCATTAGTCAATAAGCATTGTATCTATCCATTGTAGTTGATAAGAGATCAATAATAAGAACACAAGATTCCATATTCTACTCATGAACATGGAAGAGAAAGCAAGGCCAACTTGCTGATCATTTCTTCTCTGGTGTAAGCTCCAAGAAGCTTCTTCAAAATAATCCATCCTGTTTTTATCTACGATGTTATTTGTAGATAAACACATCGACCCATGCATAAACACGCACGATAATGAATGGGTACAAACAAAAGAAGTTCCTAACAATTATATTGCAAGTTTAGAAAGCGATTTAACGAGCAGTCAAGTTCAAAGCCTATACATATTGCCCGTTAGAGAGGTTGTATTATGTGAAGTTGTCAGTTAACTTCTCTCCTCGCCCTTTGTTAACATCAAGCATGATGTATAATTGCATAGAACAGCAGGATTTAAAGTTGTTGGACACTGATTAACTGGCATTTCACAAATGAGTAAAAAGATTTATTCTTTTGTGGGAAAAAGCAACACGAGAGGAATCTAGGCAAATTTGACTTCAGCATCAGAAAAATTTCACATCTGTAGGAATTTTACTGAATTTCGATACAAGGATCAAACGAATATAAATGGTATTTTGATGGCCATGCATCTGTAGCATGGTACATGAAACCAGAGAAAACCTGAGAACTAAAGACAAGTATGATAATACAATCTTAAGCAATCATTTCCGGCCAAAAAAAATAACCGTGTTTTCACCTTGTGGGAAGTTGGGATGAATTATTGATCGAGCATGGAATAAAAGCTAAAAAGCATGTTAAGGGATTTTTTCAGTTTTCAGATACTGCTCTGATAATTCCGCAGCAGCCAAATTCAAGGTTTGTCTTTTTTCGCTCTGAGCAGTAAGTTGGTTGAGTTCATGGCATCAAAGAAGCTGAGCTGACCACTTGAAATTGGATGCGTGACTTTTAGCTTGAAATAGATTGTTTGTTGCTGGATGAAGACTCACGGAAGTTTACTCCTAATCATGCTGACGTTGAAGCAATTCTGCATTATGTGATGATGTTAATGCCTTCCGAAGCTCAGTTATCACTTGCTAGTCATATAAGACATGTAAATGATGAAGCTGTGCATCTATCAACTAGGTACACCTGTACTAATGCATCCCTGACGACATACTACTCGGTGTTGTCCACTTATTCTGCAGACTTTGCTAGGAGGAAGTACCGATTTGATGTACTTTGATTGCTATATATTAACACAAATTTTATTAAAAAAAAATGCATTCCAAGAGAAAAAAAACATAGCAAAAATATTTGAAACACTTCACTTACATTTACTGGTCACTAGTCAGATTCCATGACATACAGTAGAAACCAATGATGTTATTAAACAAAACACTAAGCGTATGATTCTAAGAAGAAGAAAATTCAGAAAAATATTATGCACATTTCACTTATATTTACTGGACAGTTTCCATGACATTCAGAAGACAACTGATGTTAAATAAAACACTACAAGATAATACCAAAGCATAGCTGTAAAGTAGAAACCATGGGAGAGATGTTATCAGGGGCAATTTTCGTATGAGCTGTCTATCAGCATATTTTGTAAAGTGGGAACATGTTTAATATTACCATGATAAATTTTGGACAAAAAATGCAGCTTGCTAGTGAATATACTAGACATGCAGCATATGAGTTGTATGGAATAGAGTTTCTAGTATAAGACCATTCTATAAGTCTTTCTACCTTGATAGATAATAATGAGGAAGAAGATGACTGTGATGAACATGGCAGATAAGCTACTGCTCGAAGATGACGCCTTTGCTGCTCTCATCTTCTTTAGCGCTTTAAGTCTTTCAATCCTGGCACGTTTTCTCATGGCAAGCTCGGTGATTTCTTTCATCAACTTCTGGTCAGAAGCATTCAGTGACAGACTTCTAGGAGGTCTCGGTGGCTTGGGAGGTTTTCTCAAATTCTTCTTTATATGTTTCTCTTCGACATCCTTCCTATCCACAAAGGCTTTCTGCTGTCCCTCTTTTCCTTCTGAATTCTTGTCTATCAACAATTCCACATCCTCAGCACCAACCTCACCAAAGCTTGATGAATTCACCAATCCTTGAAAACCCACAGGCCCAGTCCATGCCTCCATTAAAAGTGCCTTGGCTTGTCCATTTGCTGAAATGGGATCACTCATTCGATCCTCATCACTGGTTGTCCCGCCACTTTCAAGATCAACTTCAAGCTCCCTTTCTCTCGAAACAGAATGGCCCATCATCCAAGGTAGATATCGATAACACTACTCTCCCGCTATTTATAACTCAAACACTGTTATCATCGTATTGTAAAACTCACAAATGAAAGTGTCGCCTCAATCAAATCCTATTGAAGGAACTCTTCATTCCAAGCTAAAACAAAGAGAACCCTTGATCAACTGTAATGCCCAAATCTATCCACAAATGCAGAATGCAGTGAGCCCTCGTAATTCAGGAGACGTTTTTACTTGCCACCCATAATTTATCAATCAGGATAAAATCTTTTGAATTCTCTTTCAATCACCCAAACCTCAAACAATCAACAAACCCCAACATGCCAGAACCTGTGACATTAAACGTAAAATTTCAGTGTTGAATCAATAAACTTGAAAACGTCAAAAAGACAAGTACAAGGAACAAGAACAAACAGAAATCATGTAACGATCCATATCAACAAAAAATAAAAATGTTCCCTTTAATCTAGCATTTTCTGAAACTTACAAATTTGGTCAACTTCACAGAGCAATTCTAGCTAAACAGCCCAGAAACCAAAGGACAACAGGAAAAAGGGAAATTAAATGTACATTTAGCCTCGATGTAGTAGGAGGTTGGTGCACGAAGGATTGAACGTGGGCTTCGTCCAAAGATAAGGGTAGGTACCCCTTTATTTAGCATGTTCATCTTGACCCTTAGCTTATAATTAGCATTCAGCACCTGCAGAAAGGAGAATAAAACTAATTGACGCAAAAATACAGTAAATTAAAATAATTCTTATTTTTTAAAATTTATTTTTAATATTAACAGCAATCAAAAAAATTAATTTATAATAAAATAAAAAAATAAAATTTTAACCCAAAAAAATAAATTGAACCTTATTACCAAACAAGCACTAAGTAAGCTATTAGTCACTCACCAACACTTGCAAAAACGAAATTTGACATCCCAACTTTTTATCCAAAATACACAACCAGGCAAAAATAACAGCACAAAATCTGACTTTAAAAGGGTTGGGCTTAATACTTTGTGATCTCTTCAAAGGTATATTTGCCCTGCATTTCAACCGGAATTTTTAAAGAATTTAAATTATTTTCGTGGGGTGTTCGGGTCAGCTTGCGCGCACCACGACTAATCCCCACGGCCCACTGAATATCTTGCAAATCCAGTAGGCATGTAAGACACCGCGGGGGTGACAGGCGTGCACGCTAGGGCTTGAACCCAGGTACAATGAAAGGAGACAAGCCCCTTCCACCGCTAGGCCAAGCCATAGTTTGCTCACATTTCAAATTTTGAAAACTAGCAAAATTGTCAAACTTAGAATAAATTTTACCGTACAGTGCTCTTCCCGCTACAAGGCACTGGTGCTGTTTCTTTCTTTTTAATGGTATTAAGGAGAATGTCTGCGCACCGCAGTTCATTACATTATATTATATTCATAGTTATCCAACAAAGTTGAATTAACCTACGTTAATTTTAAAAAAAAATTATTTGATAAATAATATAAAATTAAAAAATAATTCATATAAATGTAAATTATATATATTATAAATAATAAAATTTAAAAAATTATTTTAATTTTTTTATTTTACATTAAAAAATATTATCTTCTTCTTTTAAATTAAAATATTTAAATAAAAAAATTATTGCATCATATTAAAAAAAACATGATTTTTTCTTGTGAATATAATTAATATATATATATATATATATATATTAATAGACTTTTAATTATATATTAAAAAAATAAAATTATTTTTTATTATTTATACAATGAACTTACAAGAAAATTAGGTTGAATAAAAGAAAAACTTTTAATTACTCCCCCTGCAGGCAACACCTATGCTTTCTATACTCTCTTCTCACATATATAAAATTAGGTTGAATAAAAGAAAAACTTTTAATTACTCCCCCTGCAGGCAACACCTATGCTTTCTATACTCTCTTCTCACATATATAAAATTAGGTTGAATAAAAGAAAAACTTTTAATTACTCCCCCTGCAGGCAACACCTATGCTTTCTATACTCTCTTTTCTTTTCTTTTTATCCATCTTTTAACAAAAACCATAACTCATTTGGTAATTATGTTTTTTTTATTGCTGACCTCTTTGTTTTCGTGGGACATGCTGTTAGAAAATATGTCAACCTGCCATGATATAAATGATCATTGAATTAAATAGCCAGTTTGGTTAAATAAAAAATGTTAATTCAATATTGCTATTCATTAATTTAATTTATCAGTTTGTTCAAAAAATGCTGGCATGGTAAGATAAAAACAAAAAGAAAAAAATTAGCGAGGTTTTATTAGGTTTTGCTAGATTACTTAAGGTACGAGTTGACCTAACAGGTTTTTTCAAGTCACTCAAAGTACGAGTTGACTTAATGGGTCATACAAAATTTATTGAGTCAATTACAGGCCTAGATTTTAGTTTCTTAAAACTTGACAAGGGCCTTAAGTCAACTACGTCAACCAACTTAATCAACTTAATCGAGTTTAATAATTATAATTATATTATGTGATTTTTGATAAAGATAAAAATAAAAAAACCAGTACAAAAACAAAAAAAAACAAAAACAAAGAAGAAAAGGAAGAAAAAAAAAGGAAAAAGGAAAGGAAAAGGAAAACTAAGATGACTAAAACAAACCCAAAAATGACCTTCCTTTAAGCATTTAAACTTGACTATTACCCGCTGAGCTGCTCACATGACTAAAAGATTGATATCTTCTTCTAAGTGCAAGAGTGTCGAAGTAATAAATAACCCAGTAAGACTAGGGTCGAACAACAACGAGGTTAACTATATAAATCATAAATAATAATAATAATAATAATAAGTTAAAGAGGACTTTGAGATGTAAGATTAATGTGATGATTAAATAATGATAAAACAAATGTCAATGTTAGAGGATTCACTAATGGTATTAAAAATAAATATAATATAAACTCATTCTGTTACTCAACTGGAAACCATATACAAAAGAGGTTTCAATCGGATGATTTGTCATTAATAGCTCATTATAAATTGTTAATATGATCATATTAATTATTTTATTCAAGTAACACCAAACTTTTAAATGTTGTCAAGAATTCATGATGTTAACTTATATTAACAATAAATCAAGTTCCTTTCATAGCACATGTATAGGTTATACCATACAGTTGGCTATGAAAGTATCAAGCATTTGTTGTACCAAGTGTTATACAATACAAATCTAGATTAACCATTTAACAAATAGGGTATTAAGAATTAATAACATAAAAATGATAAGATATGTTAATAGCAAGTTGTTTAGGATATAAGTATTGAAGTCCTTATTGAATTTATATTATACTTATCTTAAAATCATTAGTGAAATATTTTCACATTGACATAATAAACTTAGCTGAACATTATGAATAAGAGAAACATATATAAATAAGATAAAAACATAATTACGTAAGTATAGTGACACGACCAAAAGATTGATATCTTCTTACAAATGCAGGAGTGTCGAAGTAATAAATAACCTAGCAAAACCGGGGTCAAATCACGGGGAGGTTAACTATATAAATTATAAACAACAACAACAACAACAAGAAGAAGAAGTTAAAGAGGATTTTGAAATTGAAAGATTAATATGAGGATTAAACAATGATAAAAAAAAATGTTAAGGTTAGAGGATCCACTAATGGTATTTCAGACAAGTATAATATAAACTATTTTTATTACTCAACTAGAAATCACATACAAAGGAGGTTCCATAGTAGTAGTAGTAGTAGTAGTAGTAGTAGTAGTAGTAGTAGTAGTAGTAGTAGTAGTAGTAGTAGTAGTAGTAGTAGTAGTAGTAGTAGTAGTAGTAGTAGTAGTAGTAGTAGTAGTAGTAGTAGTAGTAGTAGTAGTAGTAGTAGTACTAATAATAATAATAATAATAATAATAATAATAATAATAATAAAGAAAAAGAAGGAGAAGAAGAAGAAGAAGATGAGAACTTTGAGATGGAATATTAATGTAACGATTAAACAATGATAATAACAAATGTCAAGGTTAGAGGTTCCACTAATGGTATATCAAACAAGTATAGTATAAACTCTTATTATTGAATTGGAAACCACACACAAAGGAGGTTCCAATCAGATTATATATTGTTAACATGATTACATTAGTCATCTTATTCAATTAATGCTAATACTTGTAAATCTCGTCAAGCATTCATGATTATAACTTATGTTAACAATAAATCAAGTTCCTTTCATAGCTCAGGTGTCGGTTATACCATACATTATGGGCTATGAAAGTGCCAAGCATTTGTTGTACCAAGTGTTATACAACATAAATCAAGATTAGTCATTTAACAAGCAAAGTATTAAAGAGTGAACAAGATAACAAATATAAAACATGTTAGTATCAAACATTAAAGTCCATATTAAGTTTACATTATACTTATTCTTACACCATTAGTGTAACCTTTTCACCTTGACATAATTAACTTAGCTAGACATAATGAAAGAAAGCAAAATAGATAAACAAAATAAGAACATAAAAGTTAACTAAGTAAAGGAAAGGAAATGAAAGGCATAAACTTAATATTAATGAAAACAAAGCATAAAAAATACAAAGAGAGAAAGGAAGAGCATGATCTTGATCTGGAAACCAAGATGCCTAAATGCATGGCAAATGCCTCCTTTTATAGGCCAAAATTGGGAACTATTGATTTGATGACTAATTGATAAGTGGGTGACCAACTTTTGACTTGGTGACAATCCTTATCTTCTCTTGTCTGCCCAAAACGTCATTGATAACGTCAAAATTGGAGCCAGTTGTAAACATGAAAGTTGTAGGCAATTGTCTCAGCTTTCTTGTGTAAAAACTTCAGCTCATTTGGACTTCTAGAACTCCAGATATGGCCAAAATACCGAACAGTGCTCGGGCTGGAAGACAGATTCGGGCTTCTTTGTTGTTGCTACAATTTGGACTTGATAATGGCCTTTTTAGATCTTGGGCTCCATATGAAAGTTGTAGGCCTATGTCTTACCTTTCCATCCATATAAATTGGACCTAAATCTGAGATTTGTAGCTCCAGATATAACCCAATTACCGAACAGTGTTCCGGTTTGGATTGCACCGACATCTCTTCTCTAAGTTTGACCATCTCTTTATCCATGCAATTTAAGTTCTTCAAGTCATCAATCAATCCTTTCATTTATGTGATAGACCTGCATTAAAAATAGACATTTACCACAAATTATAGGTATCTTATATTATTAGATACATTATTATAAAACATACTCTAGTTAAGGAGTTATTGATGCTTCAAGTGCAAAATGATGATATAAAACCTTGATAAAAATGCACTTTTAAGTACTAATCAGCTACTATTTAATTATTATTGGTTAAGCTACAAGCATTTAATAGAAACACATGGTAACCCCCATAAATCATAATCATATGTTCCTATTAAAATTCAAAGAGAACCAACCTACACCACTAAGTCAACTAGTTTTTTGTTTTTAATAGGAAAAAAAATCTCTAATTATTTTATTAAGAGAATAAGAACGATACAATACACGCACATACACACAATACTAATCAACCTAACTTAGAAAACTAATTATATATGAAAATAAGAAAATTAATATAAAGAAATTAACTCTAAATCCTTATACATAAAATCAGAAAACTCAACACTCCCTTGCAAGTTGATACATAAAATTCATACATGCTTAACTTATTTAAAAACTTTAAGAACTTTCAACTTTAAATAGAACTTTCAACTTTAAATTTGCTTTAGTGAGAATATAGATCAATTGATCCTTAAATTTGATCTTAAGCAATTTCATATTTTTTTTTAATCCAATTCTTCCTTTATAAATAATGTCTACCTCTACATGTTTTGTACATTTATGTTGAATTGAATTATGGTCAATATCACAAGTTATTTTATTGTCATGACATAGTTGAATCAGTTACCTTAATGGATAACCCAAATCTTGCAATAAAAGTTTTAATTATAATGCTTCACATAGTCTAAGAGTCATACCTCTAAATTCAATTTATGTACTTGAGTAAGTAACAACATCTTATTTCTTTCTTATCCATATAACAAGATTACCATCTACAAAAGTCAAGTAATCATAAATAGATCACCCATTATCTACTACTTCAACCTAGTTAGCATTAGTATATGCTTTTATACTTAGACAGTATGCATTTTTAATGAATAGAGTTCCTTTTTTAGGT
Source organism: Populus euphratica (assembly GCF_000495115.2). Classification (NCBI taxonomy): domain Eukaryota; kingdom Viridiplantae; phylum Streptophyta; class Magnoliopsida; order Malpighiales; family Salicaceae; genus Populus; species Populus euphratica. Next base: position 140,051 of record NW_011500107.1, on the reverse strand, counting down.
GTAACATTTAAATACCTTGAAAAACACATAATTGCATTCATATGTTGCTCTTTCAAATAATAAATAAACTAATTAAAAATACCCAATATATAAGCCAAATTTGGATTCGTTTGTGCTAAGGATATCTTTTAGTAGCTAGTATTTGATTGGACTCAACATATAGCTTCAAACATTCTATTACTTGTGTATCAGTTCACTGACATGTAGGCATACTAATCTCTTATAGAAGATCCAAGGTTTATTTTTTAAAACATAAAGATTCATTTATGAGATCAAAACACTTCAATTTCAAGAAAATATTTCAAAGGACCTAAGTCTTTCATTTCAAATTCTTTAGCCAAGTAATTTTATAAGGTCTTCTTTTCTCCAGGATCATTTTTTATAATCACCATATCATCATATTATATAATGAGTGATGTAATATTGCTATGTTTCTTTAAAAATAACAACTAAAGATGACAAGACTTGAACAATTAAAACTGACAGTTACAATTATAAAAGGGCGAGCTACACTAGTGATGCCTCATGGTAATAGACTATATCCTTTCATCTTCGTACGTAAGTCAATATTTTTATACGCAAAGAGATATAAAAGGCTTTACATAATTTATACAATCTTATTTTATTTGTAACTCTTAAACACAAAAACTAACATAACTAATAAAGGGTCCCCTAAATGTACATAGGAATTTTATGTAGGCTATGAAACACCAAAACACAAAGCCATGGAAAAACCTAACATATTAATTAAAGTTTTTTTAGAACTTTATTAGTGGATTTGTCTATGAGGAGTTAAATGGAAATCTAGTTCATTTCTCATTGTATGCATTTTGTTTCTAAAATGTTTTCATGGTTGACAATATATACACCCTAGAAGAAAGAGTGACTAATCTTCCACCATTCCTATCCACTCATATAGATCTACATCAACTTACTTAACAAATAATAACACTTATTGAGGATGCTTTGGCCATTCAGAAGCAATTCAGAGCCATCACATTGCACATAACACTATTGGTTGTATAATTTGCCCAACCTATGTATAGATAACTTTATTTTTTAGAAATGGACATGAAAAAATGACATACAAGAGAACAAGCAAGAACGTTGCCACACCACCACCATACTAAAGAGAAGATCCCATCATCATGAAAAATGAAGTTTCCTTTTTATGCCATGATTTCCATAAATTAAGAGGTAAGAAAACAATTAGCCATAATCATCGCCATTATTATCATCCTTATATCCTTTTAGTGTCTCATTCAAGTAGTCTTAAGCATAAAACTCCATAAAGAGAAGAAAATCAAGTATTATATTCACCATTATAGCAAGATGTATTATCACTTTTCTTTCAAAGGTTTTTATTGCTCCAAAAATAATTTTAAACAATTAAGATGGTGTCACTAACCCTAGCGAACAAGTGTAGAATGTTAGAAGTAGTCTAAAGTTGGTGATATAGGATAACATGGCGATGTGAAAGATTCTCTCAACCATATTTTATGGTTCTTCTCAAGCTTGGTGCCATAGTTTACAACTATGATTTATACTTTATTTTTTCTTATTTATGCAGCAAGCTTATTGCTTATTTTGGTACAAGCATTCCTTCAAAAATAGTTTAACTAAGCTATTCACCATTACTCAAGAAGCAATAAAGAGTATGAGAGCTTACCTGAATAAGTTCAACAAAGAGATGAAAAAAATATGTCATAACCCAGTTTTAGGTTCCCTTAAAATTATCTTTTTTATATAAAAAAATAAAAAACAATGCAAGAAGATAAGTGACTTAGTTAGTAAAGACAAGCTGAAAAGAGATCTACATACATAAATGAGGGATGGAAAGACTAAACTGGATCTTTGACAATATTGTAAACTCAATTGCATCCTTGAAGGACCTAAATGTGAAAAAAATGCAAATTCAAGACTAATTTAAATGAATATTGGATAACATTGCATAAAAAATAAGTCTAAAGACTTAATTAGATTTTTTATAGATCGATTTGATTTAATCATGGGCCGAATTAAATGTTTAATTAAGTTTAGAAAATAACTTAGGCCAAAATTAAAAGAATTAATTAAATGCAAGGACTTAATTAGACTTTTAATAGGTCAAGTTAATTTTATTAAGAATTTAATTTGTAAAAAAATAAGTTTGAAAGCTTAATTAAAAAGATTAGAATTTTAGAGAACCATATTTAATTTTTACAAGCTTAATTGAATGAAATCAGGGATGAAATTGCAAGACAATCAAAGTTTAGAAGTTAATTATGAGCCAAATTAAAGAATTTCATAACCAAGGACTGAAGTGTAAAAGACACATAAAATCAAGGACTGAAATTATTCAAAATCATAGGTTAATTTGAAAAAAAAATAGAAGTTTGATAGTTACTAGGAGTCAAATTGAATAAACTAGAAACCAACGATCAATTCAAAAAAAGTGCTTAAATCAAAGGAGTTAAATCAAAGTTTCAGGAGTGCGATCGAAAAGATTAAAAAGCTTCAGGATCAATTGAGGGGTTATATGATGAAATAGAAACAACATGAATCAAATTGGAGTGTGCAGGTTCCTAATTAGAAAACCCTAATTTTTAGGGTTTAAGTAGACGACATGCCACTCATTTTTAATGGAATAACAGAGTGACATGTTATTTTTCCTTATTTTATTACCTTCTTCAACCGATAAGGTTAATCGAGTTGCCACTTTCAAGTGAATAGACGTAGTATCTTTGACCACCTCAAGGGCTCTAACAACCACCATTCAACAAGAAGATTCTCCTTTGTAAGTTCATGTCACTCTTTTTTATTTTCATGCCCTCACTTGCCAAGTGGAAATCCTCAATTTCTTGTCCCAAAGCAGCCTTGTCTGATTCAATAAGATTTGACAGTGTTATACCTAACTTTGAATTGATGGTAAGAAAGCTACAGGCTATCAAACCAAGCATGATTTAATATTAGTTGAAGAATAACACCCCCTCTCTACAGGATCTATAACTTGGTTGGTTTCAATGACCTTTTATTTATCATGATTAATTCATGAAAGGTGCACTCCAATTAGTTATTTTCAGTTAAATTACAGTTATGAAGTTCCTAATTTTTTCTATAAATTCTAAAAGTTTGTTAGACAACGAGGGAGAGGGAAAACAATAGAGGAAAAGAGATGAATGGTTTCTTAATAGACCAAAGGAAAAAAAAAAAAGGAAAGGATCTCCTATAATCTAGTTTTGAAAAAACCACTTCAAATCCATAAATGATTTCACAACTACCTGCCTTTTGAGGCTATTAAAAAAGGATCCTAGAGAGAAAAAAGGATTAAAAAAAAAAGAAAAAGCATAGAGAAGATTAAACCACTAAAGTCTCTTAATAGAAAGACGATGAAATATTGATAAGAAATAAAAGGAAAGTGGTACAAGGCAAAGCTTTTGAGTCCAAGATTGGAAGCAGAAATACCAGAAGTGTTGAAGCTCAATGAAAAAGCAAGAATTTTTAAGCAAAAGAGGCAAATTAGAGATGGAAAAGGTGTTCTCATTGAGCTCCACTCCTCATCAAAGTTTGAGGAACACTTTGACTAATAGAATGATGGAGGGAGGAAGAGGTAGCAATACATTCCACCTGATGCTTCGGGTAGGATTTCTCTCCAAAACCATCTTTCTTATGCAAAAGCGAGTAAACTTGCCTGCACCGGTAGATAAACCACTAAAGTCTCTTAATAGAAAGACGATGAAATATTGATAAGAAATAAAAGGAAAGTGGTACAAGGCAAAGCTTTTGAGTCCAAGATTGGAAGCAGAAATACCAGAAGTGTTGAAGCTCAATGAAAAAGCAAGAATTTTTAAGCAAAAGAGGCAAATTAGAGATGGAAAAGGTGTTCTCATTGAGCTCCACTCCTCATCAAGGTTTGAGGAACACTTTGACTAATAGAATGATGGAGGGAGGAAGAGGTAGCAATACATTCCACCTGATGCTTCGGGTAGGATTTCTCTCCAAAACCATCTTTCTTATGAAAAAGCGAGTAAACTTGCCTGCACCGGTAGAGTTATCAAAGAACTCCCTCGCTTGGCACAACAGCAAAGAGAACTACAATTCCAACTGGATCCAATGAGAAGAGAATTCGAACACCAACCCTTAAGACTGTAATTGGCTTGCTAGTCTTTTCCCTTGTGCTTGATAACTTATAATGATTTTATGCATCATTTGAAGTATTTATTAGTTTACAAGCCATGATTTTTGTTTTGGAATGTTTAAACATGCTTTGAATATAATTTGTACATGCTCAAGTATTGTTTAATTGCTTTATTTTGATGTGTTAGAATATGATAATGGAATGGTATTTAATATAGCATAATGTTGTTTTGCATGTTTAAACGTTTAGTTAATCATTTTTAAGGTCATGGAAAGATGTGTTAAGTATTAAAGTTGTTATGGTTTAGACTATTTTAAGATAGGTTGATGGGTTTGTTGAAGTTGTAAGCATGTTGTTTGAGTTTCATGAAATGAAATTAATCAATGGAACAATGTTGATATATAAGGAGATGTATTTTTGGCTTATTGTCAGTATATGGCTTTGCTTGTTGTTTTACCATTGATTTTTTTTTATTTCTTGTTATATATATTTTAAGCAAGTTTTTTTTAGCATGATTAAGCTTTGAATGCTAGGTTTAAGTTGTTTTCTGGACTTTTTGAATATCTTTTCCGAGTTTAAGGCATTCCTAGGTTTTCTAAGTTTCTAGGTTGATTTTCATCTATTAAACATTGCTTTAGATCCTTATTTTACATATCTTGTTGCTTGATTGATAGTTCTTACACATGCGTACAATCTTTTTAATCATTAATCTAAGGTTTTAATGGTTTAAAAACACTGAAATTATGGCTTTTAATCATCATAGTCATTTTATTTTATTTTTGTATAAAATCAATTAATCATGATGGTGCTTGATAACTTATAATGATTTTATGCATCATTTGAAGTATTTATTAGTTTACAAGCCATGATTTTTGTTTTGGAATGTTTAAACATGCTTTGAATATAATTTGTACATGCTCAAGTATTGTTTAATTGCTTTATTTTGATGTGTTAGAATATGATAATGGAATGGTATTTAATATAGCATAATGTTGTTTTGCATGTTTAAACGTTTAGTTAATCATTTTTGAGGTCATGGCAAGATGTGTTAAATATTAAAGTTGTTATGGTTTAGACTATTTTAAGATAGGTTGATGGGTTTGTTGAAGTTGTAAGCATGTTGTTTGAGTTTCATGAAATGAAATTAATCAATGGAACAATGTTGATATATAAGGAGATGTATTTTTGGCTTATTGTCAGTATATGGCTTTGCTTGTTGTTTTACCATTGATTTTTTTTTATTTCTTGTTATATATATTTTAAGCAAGTTTTTTTGTAGCATGATTAAGCTTTAAATGCTAGGTTTAAGTTGTTTTCTGGACTTTTTGAATATCTTTTCCGAGTTTAAGGCATTCCTAGGTTTTCTAAGTTTCTAGGTTGATTTTCATCTATTAAACATTGCTTTAGATCCTTATTTTACATATCTTGTTGCTTGATTGATAGTTCTTACACATGCGTACAATCTTTTTAATCATTAATCTAAGGTTTTAATGGTTTAAAAACACTGAAATTATGGCTTTTAATCATCAGTTCAGTCATTTTTTTTTTTTGTATAAAATCAATTAATCATGATGATCTAGTGTTTATTATGATTATCTAGCTATAAGATTTTGATTAAATGATGTTTTCATATGTTTTTATGTCTTCAATTTGATGTAATTTGGTCTAAAATCAAGTCCATGTTTCTAGGTTTAATTGTTGTGTTCTTCGTGTTCTTAGCAATATTGAAGCAAAAAACCTTGTTTGGTTTTCCTCTCATTGTTTTTATTGTTGGGTTATGTTTTTGAGCTGAAGTCTTGGATTAGAAAGTGATTAGTACTTAAAAATATATTTTTATTAAGGTTTTATATCATAATTTTGCACTTGAAGTATCAATAACTCCTTAACTACAATATTTTTTATAATAACATATCTAATAATATAAGATAGCTATAATTTATGGTAAATGCTTATTTTAAATGAAGGCATATCTCATAATTCAAATGATTGATTGATGTGATTAACTATTAAAAGTGAAAAGACAAAATAAAAAAAAGCTAAGTTTAGAAAAGATATGTTGGTTAGTCTAAAATAGAATACTGTTCAGTCATCGGGTCATATCTGGAGCTGTAAAACTTAGATTTCGGTCTGCTTTATATGAATGGAAAGCTAAGATATTGACTTAAAACTTTCATGCAGAGTTCAAGATTCAAAAACTCCATTTTCAAGTTCAAATTGTAGCAACAACAGAGATATCAGAATCTGTCTTGTAACCTAGATGCTGTTCAGTATTCAGCCCATATCTTAAGTTCTAGAAGTCCAAATGACCTTCTTTTTTTTAGAAAGCTGAGACAATTTTCTAGAACTTTCATCGGACACTCTATTCAAATTATGATGTTAGTAATGACATTTTAATAGATAAGAAGATAAAGATTGTCATAAATTCAAGAAGTAGCCACCCACTCAACAACTAGTCAACTAATCAATAGTTTTAAATTTTAGCCTATAAAATGAGGCATTTGCCATACATTTAGGCATCTTGATTTTCAGATCAAGATCATGCTCATGCTCTTTTTCTTTATATTTTTATAATACTTAAGTTTTGCTTATATTAATCTCTTGTTTATACCTTTCATTTCATTTCCGTTACTTAATTAACTTATATCTTATTAATGTTTTTATCTTATTTATTTATGTTTTTCTCTTTCATTATATTTATTTAGTTATGTCAAGATGAAAATGTTACTGATTAGTACTTAAAAGTGCATTTTTATCAAGGTTTTATATCATCATTTTACACTTGAAGTATCAATAACTCCTTAACTAAA
>NW_011500107.1:129146-132049 GCF_000495115.2 Populus euphratica | reverse complement strand
TTATTATTATTATTATTATTATTATTATTATTATTATTATTATTATTATTCTATTGTTGTTAATGTTATTGTTAGTTTATTGTTATCTATAATTTATACAATTAACCTCCTTGTAGTTCGATCCCAATCTTGCCGAGTTATTTATTACTTCAACACTCCTACACTTGGGAGAAAACATCAATCTTTTGGTCGTGTCACCTCCTTTTCAAAGTCATTATTTAAGAAAGCTATTTTTAATGTTTGATACTAACATGTTTTGTATTTGTTATCTTGTTCACTTTTAATACTCTGCTTCTTAAATGATTAATCTAGATTCAAGTTATATAACCCTTGATACAACAAATACTTGGTACATTCATAACCCAATTATAAGACATAATCGACACCTATGTTATGAAAGGAACTTGATTTGTTATTAACATAAGTTATAATCATGAATACCTGACAACATTTACAAGTATTAGCATTATTTGAATAAGATAACTAATCTAATCATGTTAACAATTTATAATCCGATTGGAACCTCCTTTGTGTATGGTTTCTAGTTGACTAATAAATTTTTTTTTACTATAGTTGTTTGAAATACCATTAATGGATCCTCTAACCTTGACAATTATTTTATCCTTGTTTAATCCTTACATCAATATCACATCTCAAAAATTCTCTTTAACTCCTTTTCATTTATTGTTTATAATTGTATATGGTTCACCTTCCTATGGTTCAACTCTAGTCGTACTTCGACACTTCTACACCTGGAAGAAGATATCAATCTTTTGATCGTGTCAAGTTTTTGGCGTCATTGTTGGGAAGGTAAATTCATGTATAAATTATAATATTTATTTTATTTTCTCTTTTCATTTTTCTTATGTCTAACTTTGTTTCTTTTTCTTTTGTTTTCTTCTTTCTTTTATTCTCTTTCTACACGTGCGTGAGAGTTTGGTCTTATATATTAAGTGGTAGACTTTGTAGGGTATCTTCATCATTTTTAGAAAATCTAGCCAAAAAAGATAACCAGTCACTTCATAATGAGAATAATAAGAATAATCAAGTTAGAACATTTGGAGACCACATGAATCCCGTAAGAACAAGTGCAACATCATGCATAGTTTTCCATCCTGATGCATTTTATTTTAATTTTAAGCCAGATATTATTCAGCTTTTACCTTCTTCTCAAGGCTTAGATTTAGAAAATCCATACTTGCATTTAAAAAAATTTGAGGAGATCTGTAACATTTATAATGACTTAACTTGTAGCATGAATACCATCATATTAAAGGTTTTTCCTTTTTCTTTAAAAGATAAAGCTAAAATATGGCTATAAAATTTTAGGTCATTCATTTTGTGTTTGGGATGAAATACAACAATAATTTTTAAAGAAGTTTTTCCCTTCTCATAGAACAAACTCTTTCAAAAGACAAATCATCACTTCCACTTAAAAACCAGGAGAAACATTTTACCAATGTTGGGATAGGTATCCAAACTTAATTAATACTTGCCCTCGTCATGGTTTTGAAATATGAAGATTGGTTTTTAATTAGTACTTAAAAGTGTATTTTTACCAAGATTTTATATCATTGTTTTGCACTTGAAGTATCAATAACTCCTTAACTAAAACATGTTTTATAATAACATATCTAATCGTATAAGATACCTTTAATTTCTGATAAATGTTCATCTTAAATGCAGGCCTATCACATAAATGAAATGATTAATTGATGAGTTTAAGTACTGAAATTGAAAGGACAAAGAGATAGCCAAACTTAGAAAAGAGATGCTGGTGTAGTCTAAACTCGAATATTGTTCGGTAATTAGGTTATATCTAGAGCTATAGATCTTGGATTTAAATCTACTTTCTATGGATGGAAAGGTAAGACATAGGCCTACAACTTTTATGGGAGTCCAAGATTTAAAAAGGTTATTTTCAAGTCCAAATTTATTTTAAAGCCCAGACACTATTTAGTGTTCAGCCCAAATCTTGATTTCTAAAAGTCCAAATTATCTCAATTTTTTTTTTAGAAAGCTAGGATAATTTTCTAAAACTTTCATGTGGAGGTTCAGTTCAAATTCTGACGTTATCAATGATGTTTTGGGCAGACAAGAAGTTAAGAATTGTCACCGAGTCAAGAGTTAGTCATCAAATCAATAGTTCCTAATTTTAGCCTATAAAATAAGGCATTTTCCATGCATTTAGGCATCTTAGTTTTCAGATCAAGATCATGCTTTTGCTTTCTCTCTTTTTATTTTTGAATGCTTAAGTTTTGCTTTCATTAATATCTTGTTTATGCCTTTCATTTCTTTTCTTTACTTAGTTAACTTTTATCTTATTTATATTCTTATTTTGTTTATTTGTGTTTCTTTTCTTCATTATATTTAGCTAAGTTTATTATGTCAAAATGAAAAGGTTACACTAATGGTATAAGAATAAATATAGTGTAAACTCAACATGGACCTTAATGTTTGATACTAACATGTTTGATCCTAACATGTTTTATATTTGTTATCTTATTCACTTTTAATATTTTCTTTGTTAAATGGTTAATCTAGATTTATATTATATAACACTTGGTATAACAAATACTTGACACTTTTAGAGTGCAACCGTATGGTATAACCCACACCTATGCTATGAAAGGAACTTGATTTGTTGTTCACACAAGTTATAATCATAAATGTCTGATAATATTTACAAGTATTAGCATTATTTAAATAAGATAACTAATGTAATCATATTAACAATTTATAATCCAATTGTAACCTCATTTGTGTGTGGTTTACAATTGAATAATAATAGTTTATATTATACTTGTTTGAAATATCATTAATGGATCCTCTAACATTGACATTTATTATTATCCTTACATTGATCTTTCATCTCAAAGTTCTCATCAACTTCTTCTTCTTCC
>NW_011500107.1:114008-129004 GCF_000495115.2 Populus euphratica | reverse complement strand
TTAAAAATATGAGACAATTTCCTACAACTTTCCCTGTGGTTCGACCCCGGTCTTGCCGGGTTATTTATTACTTCGACACTCCTGCACTTGGGAGAAGACATCAATCTTTTAGTCGTGTCAAGTTTTTGGCGTCGTTACCGGGGAAGTAAATTCCTGTACAAATTATAGTATTTATTTTATTTTCTCTTTTCACTTTTCTTGTATCTAACTTTATTTCTGTTATTTTGTTTCCTTTTATTTTATTTTATTTTTCCTTTTATTCTATTCCTACACGTGCATAAGAGTGTGGTCACGTATATTAAGTGGTAGATTTTGTAGGGTATACTCATCATTTTCAGAAAGTATGGCAGAAGATGATAACCAGTCGCTTCATAATGAGAATAAAACAATGGTGTTAGAACACTTAAGGACTACATGAATCCCACAAGAACAAATGCACCATCATGCATAGTTTTCCCTCCTGATGCATCTCATTTTAATTTTAAACCAGGTATTATTCAACTTTTACCTTCTTTTCATGGCTTAGAATTGGAAAATCCATACTTGCATTTAAGGGAATTTGAGGAGGTCTGCAGCATATATAAAACTCAAATTATAGCACGAACACCATCAAATTAAATCTTTTTTTCTTTTTCATTAAAAGATAAAGCTAAAACATGGCTATAAAATTTGAGACTTGGATCCATTCGTGCTTGGGATGAAATGCAACAACAGTTTTCAAGGAAGTGTTTTTCATCTCATAAATCAAACTTTTTCAAAAGATAAATCACCACTTTCACTTAAAAACCAGGAGAAATATTTTACCAATATTGGGATAGATATCGAGACTTGTGTAATACTTGCCCTCATCATGGTTTTGAAACATGAAGATTGGTTTCACATTTTTATGACAGATTAATACCTGGAGATAGGCAAATGGTGGAATCGATGTGCAATGAAACTTTTAAAGATAAAGACCCTGATGAAGCAATGGAGTACTTAGACTTGTTAGCTGAAAATGCTCAAAATTAGGACACCACAGGTACTTATAAGGAACTAGGTAAAACTCAACCTCATATATCTAGTGGAAGTATGTATAACCTTAGAAAAGATCATGACCTCCAAGCCAAGTTTGCATCTTTAGCTAAAAAAGTCGAGGTACTAGAATTAAAAAAGATTGTCAATTAAAATTTGTTCAATATATTGTATGTCAAATCTTTGAAATAAATGAACACTCAACCAATAACTGTCCAACTTTGCATTCTTTTAAAAAATGTCTCCATGAACAAGCTCGTAATGTAAATTGTTTTCAAATGTCCAATCATAACCCATACTCGCAAACATACAACCATGGTTGGAGAAATCACCCAAATTTCAATTGGAAGAGTGATAATAAAAATGCACAAACTTCACAACCACCGTTTCAAACACGTTGTAATTTCTAAAGTTCTCATGGATATGCATATATTTATGCTCCACCTCCTAGAAGAAATCTTAAGGAAATATTGCATGCATTAATTGAAAAACAAGAGATAATTAATACTCAACTTGCTCAAAGCATAATAGATTTTAAAAATACTCTTGCAAAATTGACATTTGCTCTTAGTTTCCAAAAGAAAGGTAAGTTTTCATCTCAACCACAACAAAATCTCAAGGCACAATACAATGCAAATGCAAGTAGTTTTAGAAGCCAACACTTGGATCAAGTCAAATCAGCTATCACTCTTCGCAATGGTAAGGTTATTGAAAAACACACTTTTGAACCTTATGAGAAAGATGATAAGTCAATCTCTAAGAGTAAGAAAGGGGTTAAATATGAAAATTGCAAAGAAAAGACTGATTCCCCGCTTGCACTTCTATTTTCTCATGTCATGACCAAACAAAGAAAAGTTAATCACAACTCTGAAATCTTTGAAACTTTCAAACATGTAAGAATTAATATACCTTTGCTGGATGCTTTTAAACAGGTTCCTTCGTATGCTAAATTTTTGAAAGATTTGTGCACTATGAAGAGAAAACTGAATGTGAAAAAGAAAGCCTTTTTAGCCGAAAAAGTAAGTGTCATTCTTCAGAACAATAATGCTTTGAAATATAAAGACCCTGACTGTCCTATAATTTCTTGCTTTATTAGAGAACATAAAATTAAAAGAGCCTTACTTGATCTTAGAGCTAGTGTGAATCTACTTCCATATTTAGTTTTTCAAAGTCTCAATCTACGTGAGTTAAAACCAACTTTTATAACTCTTTTACTTGCTAATAGATCTGTAAAAATGCTTAGAGAAATAGTTGAAGATGTGTTCGTACAAGTGGATAAATTCATTTATCTTATGGATTTCATTATCTAGGACACATAACCTGTTGAAGCATGTAATTCATTTCCTGTTATTTTAAAACATCTGTTTCTTGCAACTTTTAATGCATTGAATAATTATAGGAATGGACTGATGAAGCTATCATTTGGAAACATGACATTGGAGATAAATATTTTCAACATTTGCAAGCAACTTGGAGATGATAATGATTTACAAGAAGTAAATCACATTGAAGAATTAGTTTATGATCAACTTGAGTCTACTTTGAGTAAAATTGAGTTGGATGAATCTGAAGATTTGCAAATGATTTATTCTCTGGAAGAAATCACAGATGAAAAAGGCACTGAAAATGTTAATATGGATCTTTTTTCAAAAGTGACAGCAAATTCGACATCCTACACTACACCAATCAATGATTACTTTCCTAAGGAATCCTTACTTTCTCTTAGTTCAATGCCTTGATTTGCTAAAAATATTAATTTTCTTGCTCCAAGATTTTTGCCAGCTTACTAGAGTACCAAAAATAAAAGAAAGTTTTTGAGTGATGTGCAAAACTTTTATTGGAATAACCCTTACTTATTCAAATATTGTCCTGATCAAATAATTTAAAAATACATTCCTGACAAAGATGTAAGTAGTGTTATTAATTTTTTTCATTTTAAGGCATGTGGCAATCATTTTTAGTAAAAAAAAGATGACTGTAAAAATCCTTATGTCTTTTAGTTTTCTTAATAGTATATTATTTGATTCCTTCATGAGTCGCATAAATTGGTCAATTAAGAAAAGTTGTAGAAAGCTTAGATTGGATATAAGCCTTCATTTGTGAATCCTTGTGTCTTTTAGTTTTCTTAATAGTATATTATTTTGCTTTGTTATTTCTTATATTTGTTTAAGTGTGTTTCAGGTGATGTATTCTATACCTTATCTTTCTATCTTAGGATATTGAAGACAATATCTCATTTTAGTTGGGAGGAGATAGTAGTAGTTGATAAAAAAAAAACTAATTATGTTTTTTATTTCATAAACCATTGGCAAAATTATTGTTACTAAGATGACAGAGTAAGGGGGAGTTTTATTAACTCTTGAGACATATCTTGGTAAATATTTTTCAATGGTTATTTTCAATATTCATAACAAGGTCTATCAAAATACTTTTTGAAATATTCAGATTTACAAATTCTCGCATTGTTATCATTTTATTCTACTCATATACTTATTTAACAAGTATTCTTAAACTTTTATTTTCACACACACATTTTAACATATGATTGTAGGTTGCACATTAGATTATTAAATTATTTATGCTATTTTGTTAAAGGTAATAACTAAGAGAAAGGAATAGTATATAAATTACAAAGAAAAAAAATGATGATAATAAAAACGTAGATAAGTTTGGTTTCGTAGCCTCCCTAACCTAAACAATTAAGCCCGAAGGGGTGTTTTAACACCTAATATCCTAAAGCTAACTGACTTGGGAGCTATTGGCCCAATGCTTGTTACATGGGTATAGGAGAAAAGTTTAAGGGAATCAAATATTGTATTATTTACGTATCAGTATCTGTAACCCGAGTTATTAAGCTCAAAGGGGTGTCTCAACATCTAATGCTTTAAGACCAACAGGTCTGAGAATCATTAGTTAAAAGCTCATTATATGGATTAAAGATGCATTGTGTTTTTAAGTTATATGTATATTATTAAAAAAAGAAGAAAAAGATAATAATCCCAATTCAAGAAAGTTAACCTTATACATTAGAACAAAAAAAAAATTCTTTTAAGTAAAGCCCTATAACTATGTGTTGATATATTAAACACAAAAAAAAGGTTTATTAATATCTTGTTTAAGAGGTATTGAGCACATATAAATTTAATGAGAGTTTGATTATCTGGATAGATTAATGGAAGTTGAATGATGAATGCCTTGTTTTGTGAAATTTATAAATTGTTTTTCTATTTTAACACTTTGATTACTAGGGACTAGTAATAAGCTAGTTGGAGGGTGTGATTAATACTTAAAAGTGTATTTTTATCAAGGTTTTATATCATTATTTTGCATTAAAGTATCAATAAGTCATTAACTAAAGTATGTTTTATAATAACATATCTAATAATATAAGATACCTTTAATTTATGGTAAATGTTTATCTTAAATGCAAGGCTACAACATAAATGAAATAATTGATTGATAAGTTTAAGTACTGAAATTAAAAAGAAAAAGAGATGGCCAAACTTTTATGCAGAGTCCAAGATTCTAAAAGGTCGTTTTCAAGTTCAAATTGTAGCAACAACGAAGAAGTTAGAATCTATCCTGTAGCCCAAACACTATTCAGTGTTCAGCCCATATCTAAAGTTCTAGAAGTCCATATCTGAAGTTTTAGAAGTCCAAATGACCTCTCTTTTTTTTGTTAGAAAGCTAAAACATTTTCCTAGAACTTTCATGGAACAATTTGTTTAAATTCTGATGTTAGCAATGATGTTTTTGACAAACAAGAAAATAAGGATTGTCACAAAGTTAAGAAGTGGTCACCCACTCAACAATTAGTCAATAAATCAATAGTTTTAAATTTTGGCCTATAAAAGGAGGCATTTGCCATGCATATAGGCATTTTGGTTTTCAGATCAAGAACATGCTCTTGCTTTCTCTCGTTTTATTTTTGTAATGCTTAAGTTTTGCTTTCATTAATATCTTGTTTATGTCTTTCATTTCATTTTCTTTACTTAGTTAACTTTTATCTTATTTATGTTTTTATCTTGTTTATTTATGTTTTTTTTCTTCATGATATTTAGCTAAATTTATTATGTCAAGGTGAAAAGGTTACACTAATGGTGTAAGAATAAATATAATGTAAACTCAACATGGACTTTAATTTTTGATACTAACATATTTTGTATTTATGATCTTGTTCACTATTAATACTTTACTTGTTAAATGGTTAATATAGATTTATGTTGTATAACACTTGGTATAACAAATACTTGGCACTTTCATAGCGCAACCGTATGGTATAACCTACATCTGTGCTATGAAAAAAACTTGATTTGTTATTAACATAAGTTATAATCATGAATGCCTAATAATATTTACAAGTATTAGCATTCCAACATTGGTAAAATGTTTCTCCTGGTTTTTGAGTGAAAGTGGTGATTTGTCTCTTGAAAGAGTTTGTTCTATGAGATGGGAAAAACTTCTTCAAAAACTGTTGTTGCATTTCATCCCAAGCACGAATGGATCCTGGTCTTAAATTTTGTAGCCATGTTTTAGCTTTATCTTTTAATGAAAAAGGAAAAAGCTTTAATCTGATGGTGTTCATGCTACAATTTAAATTATTATATGTGTTGCAGACCTCCTCAAATTCCTTTAAATGCAAGTATGGATTTTCTAAATCTAAGCCATAAAAAGAAGGTAAAAGTTGAATAATACCTGGTTTAAAATTAAAATGAGATGCATCGGGAGGAAAAACTATGCATGATGGTGCACTTGTTCTTGTGGGATTCATGTGGTCTCTAAGTGTTCTAGCACGATTATTCTCATTATTTTCATTATGAAGTGATTGATTATCTTCTTCAGCCATATTTTCTGAAAATAATGAGGATACCCTACAAAGTCTACCACTTGATGTACATGACCACACTCTCATGCACGTGTAGGAATAGAATAAATGAAAAAAAAAACAAAAAAAGAAGAAACAAGAGAAAAGAAACAAAGTTATATACAAGAAAAGTGAAAAGTGAAAAGAGAAAATAAAATAAATATTATAATTTATAATAAACTTACCTCCCCGGCAATGGCGCCAAAAACTTGACACGACGAAAAGATTGATGTCTTCTCCCAAGTGCAGGAGTGTCGAAGTAATAAATAGCCCGGCAAGACCGGGGTCGAACCACAGGAGGTTATTTGTACAAATTATAAATAACAATAATACAACAACAATAACAATAATAATAACAATAATAATAATAATAATAATAATAATAATAATAATAATAATAATAATAATAATAATAATAGTAGTGTAGTAGTAGTAGTAATAATAGTAGTAATAATAATAATAATAATAATAAAGAAAGAGAAGAAGAAGATGATGATGAGAACTTGGAGATGGAAAATTAATGTAAAGATTAAACAATAATAATAACAAATGTCAAGGTTAGAGGTTCCACTAATGGTATATCAAACAAGTATAGTATAAACTCTTATTATTGAATTAGAAACCACACACAAAGGAGGTTCCAATCAGATTATATATTGTTAACATGATTACATTAGTCATCTTATTCAATTAATGCTAATACTTGTAAATCTCGTCAAGCATTCATGATTATAACTTATGTTAACAACAAATTAAGTTCCTTTCATAGCTCAGGTGTCGGTTATACCATACATTATGGGCTATGAAAGTGCCAAGCATTTGTTGTACCAAGTGTTATACAACATAAATCAAGATTAGTCATTTAACAAGCAAAGTATTAAAGAGTGAACAAGATAATAAATATAAAACATGTTAGTATCAAACATTAAAGTCCATATTAAGTTTACATTATACTTATTCTTACACCATTAGTGTAACCTTTTCACCTTGACATAACTAACTTAGCTAGACCTAATGAAAGAAAGCAAAATAGATAAACAAAATAAGAATATAAAAGTTAACTAGGTAAAGGAAAGGAAATGAAAGGCATAAACTTAATATTAATGAAAGCAAAGCATAAACATTACAAAAAATACAAAGAGAGAAAGGAAGAGCATGATCTTGATCTGGAAACCAAGATGCCTAAATGCATGGCAAATGCCTCCTTTTATAGGCCAAAATTGGGAACTATTGATTTGATGACTAATTGATAAGTGGGTGGCCAACTTTTGACTTGGTGACAATCCTTATCTTCTCTTGTCTGCCCAAAACGTCATTGATAACATCAAAATTGGAGCCAGGTGAAAACATGAAAGTTGTAGGCCATTGTCTCAGCTTTCTTGTGTAAAACATTCAGCTCATTTGGACTTCTAGAGCTCCAGATATGACCCAATTACCGAACAGTGTTCCGATTTGGATTGCACCGGCATCTCTTTTCTAAGTTTGACCATCTCTTTGCCTTTGCAATTTAAGTTCTTAAAGTCATCAATCAATCCTTTCATTTATGTGATAGGCCTGCATTTAAAATGAACATTTACCATAAATTAAAGGTATCTTATATTATTAGATATATTATTATAAAACATGCTTTAGTTAAGGAGTTATTGATACTTCAAGTGCAAAATGATGATATAAAACCATGATAAAAATGCACTTTTAAGTACTAATCAGTCACCTACATTAAATAGTAGACTTTCTAGGGTATCCTCATCATTTTTAAAAAATATGATCGAAGAAGATAATCAATCACTTCATAATGAGAATAAAGAGAATAACCGTGTTAGAACACTTAGAGACTACATGAATCCCACAAGAACAAGTGCATCATCATGCATAGTTTCCCCCCTGATACATCTCATTTTAATTTTAAACCAGGCATAATTCAACTTTTACCTTCTTTTCATGGCTTAGATTTAGAAAAAGCATACTTGCATTTAAGGGAATTTAAGGAGGTCTGTAACACCTATAATGACTCAAATTATAGCATGAACACCATCAGATTAAAGCTTTTTCCTTTTTTATTAAAAGATAAAGCTAAAACACGGCTATAAAATTTGAGACCAGGATCCATTCGTACTTGGAATAAATACAACAACAGTTTTTAAAGAAGTTTTTTCCATCTCACATAACAAACTCTTTCAAAAGACAAATCACCACTTTCACTTAAAAACCAGGAGAAACATTTTACCAATATTGGAATAAGTATCAAGACTTACTTAATACTTGCCCTCATCATGGTTTTGAAACATAGAGATTGGTTTCATATTTTTATAAAGGGTTAACACTTTGAGATAGACAGATAGTTGAATTGATGTGCAATGGAATTTTTGAAGATAAAAACCTTGATAAAGCAATGAAGTACTTAGACTTGTTAGCTGAAAATGCTCAAAATTAGAACACCACGGGTATTTATAAGGCACCGAGTAAAACTCAACCTCATACATCTATAGAGGTATGTACAACCTTAGGAAAAATCATGACCTCCAAGCCAAGTTTGCATCTTTAACTAGAAAAGTGGAGGCACTAGAATAGAAAAAGAGTGGTCAATTAAAATTTGTTGAAAACATTATATGTCAAATATGTGAAAAAATAAGCACTCAACCAATAACTATCCAACCTTACCTTCTTTTAAAGAATGTCTCTATGAGCAAGCCTATGCTCTAAATAGTTTCCAAAGGGCCAACCACAACCCATACTCGCAAACATGCAACCCTGATTGGAGAAATCACCTAAATTTTAGTTGGAAGAGTGATAATAACAATGTAAAAACTTCACAACCACCGTTTCAAGCACATTATAATTTCTAAGATTCTCATGGATATGCATCTCCTTATGCTTTACCTCCTAGAAGAAATCTTGAGGAAATACTGCATGCATTAATTGAAAAGCAAGAGTCAATCAATACTCAACTTGCTCAAAACATGAAAGATTTTAAAGATACTCTTGCAAAATTGACATCTACTCTCAGTTTCCAAGAGAAAGGTAAGTTTTCATCTCAACCACAATAAAATCCCAAGGGGCAATATAATGCAAATGCAAGTAGTTCCGGAAGCCAACACATGGATCAAGTCAAATCAGTCACTACTCTTCGTAGTGGTAAGGTTATTGAAAAACCCACTCTTGAACCTTGTGAGAAAGATGATGAGTCAATCTCTTAGGGTAAGAAAGGGGTTGAATCTGAAAATTGTAGAGAAAAAACTAATTCTCCGCCAGCACTTCTATTTCCTCATGCTATAACCAAACAAAGAAAAGTCAATCACAACTCTGAAATCTTTGAAACTTTCAAACAAGTAAGGATCAATACACCTTTGTTGGATGCTATTAAACAAGTTTCTTCCTATGCTAAATTTTTGAAAGATCTATGCACTCTGAAGAGGAAACTGAATGTGAAAAAGAAAGCCTCTTTAGTCTAACAAGTAAGTGCTATTCTTCAGAACAATAATGTTTTGAAATATAAAGACCCTGGTTCTCTTATAATTTCTTGCTTTATTGGAGAACATAAAATTAAAATAGCCTTATTTGATCTTAGAGCTAGTGTGAATTTACTTATATATTCAGTTTTTCAAAGTCTCAATCTAAGTGAGTTAAAACCAACTTCTATAACTCTTTTACTTATCGATAGATCAGTAAAAGTGCTTAGAGGAATAATTAAAGATGTGTTAGTACAAGTCGATAAATTCAGTTATCTTGTGGATTTTATTGTCTTGCACACACAACCTATTGAAGCATGTAATTCATTTTCTATTATTTTAGGATCTTTGTTTCTTGCAACTTCTAATGTATTGATTAATTGTAAGAATGGACTGATGAAGCTATCATTTGAAAACATGACATTAGAGATGTATATTTTCAACATTTGCAAGCTACCTAGAGATGATAATGATTTACAGGAAGTGGACTTTACTGGAAAATTAATTCATGATCAATTTCAAACCACTTCTAGTGAAAATGAGATTGATGAATCTGATGATTTGTAAATGATTTATTTTTAAAAAGAATCAAAGGCAAGTAATTAGAGACCATAAAATGAGGAATTGCCACCACAATCAATTAAGTCCATACCTTCAAGTGTTCAACCACCCAAACCTGATTTAAAGTCATTGCCACTCAATCTCAAATACTTATTTTTGGGAGAAAATAAAACATTCCAGTAATAATCGCTTCCAAACTAAATGCACATCAAGAAGGTAAGTTATTGCAAACTCTGACAATTCAAAAAAATACATTAGAATGGACCATAGCTGACATAAAAGGAATTTGTCCTTGGTATGTACACACAAAATTTATTTTGAGGAAAATGCTAAATCCTCTAAGAAAATTCAATGAAGGCTCAATCCTAATATGAAAGAAGTAGTGAAAATGAAGTCATTAAGCTTCTAGATAATGGAATCATTTATCCTATTTCTAACAGCAAATGGGTAAATCCTACCCAAGTTGTACCCAAGAAGTCTAGAGTCACTGTGATAACAAATGAGAACAATGAGTTAATTCTCATTAAAACTATTACTAGTTGGTTACTGATTAGTACTTAAAAGTGCATTCTCATTAAGGATTTATATCATCATATTGCACCTAAAGTATCATTAAATTCCCTAACAAAAGCATGTTTTATATTAGCAAGTCTAAAAATATAATAGACCTTTAATTCAAGGTAAATATTCATCCTAAATGCAAGTCTATCATATAAATAAAATGATTGATTGATGAGTTTAAGTATTGAAATTGAGAGGACAAAGAGAAGGCCAAACTTAGCAAAGTGTTGTTGGTGCATTCCAAACTCGAACACCGTTCGGTAATTGGATCATATCTGGAGTTGTAGATATCGGATTTAGGTACATTTTATATGGATGGAAAGGTAAGATATAGACCTACAACTTTTATGTGGACTCAAGGACTCAATTCTGCCATTTTCAAGTTCAAATCTTAGCAATAACGAAGATGTCGGAAGTTGTCCTGCAACTCAAACACTATTTGGTTTTTGGCTCATATCTTGAGTTCTAGAAGTCCAAATGAGCTCTGGTTTTTTTTGTTGGAAAGCTGATACAATTGCCCACAACTTCCATAATTCAGTTGGCTATAATTATGATGTTAGCAATGACGTTTTGGCCAGCCAACACTATCAATAATCAGCCCACAATATCAAGAAAACAACAGCCACTAATGTCAAAAACCAGCCACCAAATCAATGGATGGCCACCAATTACTCAATCAATCAATAGTTCTGAATCTTAGCCTATAAAAAGAGGCATTTTCCATGTATTTAGTCATATTAATTTTCAGATCAAAGTCATCTTCTTGCTTTCTCTCTATATCTTTGTAATGTTCAAGTTTTCTTTCATGCTATAGTAATCTCTTGTTTATGCTCTTTTATTTCCTTTCCTATACTTAGTTAGCTTATATTATGTTTATGTTCTTATATTGCTTATTTATGTTTTTCTCCTTCTTAATGTTTAGCTAATTTAATTATGTCAAGGTAAAAAGGTTTCTCTAATGGTGTTAGAATAGGTATAATATAAACTCAACATGGGCTTTAAATGTTTATATCCAAGAAAGATTGTTATTAACATGTTTTATCTTTTTATCTTACTAATTCTTAATACCTTGCTTATTAAATGGCTAATCTAAATTTATGTTGTATAACTCTTGGTACATCAAATGCTTGATCCTTCATAGTTTGCGGCCGACATCGTTATTATGATAGGAACTTGATTTGTTGTTAACATAAACTAGCAACACGAATGCTTGATGATATTTATAAGTATGGTGTTACTTAGATAAGATGATTAATATGATCATGTTAGTAATTTATAATGAGTTAATAACGAGAAATCATCCGATTGGAACCTCCTTTGTGTGTGGTTTCTAGTTGAGTAATAAAAAAAGTTTATATTATATTTATTTGAAATACCATTAGTAAATCCTATAACCTTGACGTATGTTTTATTATTGTGTAATCCTTAAATCAATATCACATCCCAAAACTTTCTTCAACACTTTTTTTGTTATTATTCTCTTCGAATCTTTTTCTTTATTTGCAATTTATATAATTCACCTCCTTGTGGTTCGACCCCGGTCTTGCCGGGTTATTTTACTTTGACACTCCTGCACTTGGGATAAGACATCAACTCTTTGATCGTGTCAGTTACGCGACTAAAATATTGATATCTTCTTTCAAGTGTAGGAGTGTTGAAGTAATAAATAACCCGGCAAGACCAGAGTCGAACCACAACGAGGTTAATTATATAAATTATAAATAACAATAATACAACAGCAATAATAACAACAATAATAATAGTAATAACAATAATAATAACAACAACAAAAATAATAATAATAATAATAATAATAATATTAATAATAATAATAATAATAAAGTAAAAGAAGGAGAAGAAGAAGAAGAAGATGAGAACTTTGAGATGAAATATTAATGTAAGAATTAAACAATGATAATAACAAATGTCAAGGTTAGAGGTTCCACTAATGGTATGTCAAACAAGTATAGTATAAACTCTTCTTATTCAATTGGAAACCACACACAAAGGAGGTTCCAATTAGATTATAGATTGTTAACATGATTACATTAGTCATCTTATTCGATTAATGCTAATACTAGTAAATCTCATCAAGCATTCATAATTATAACTTATGTTAACAACAAATCAAGTTCCTTTCATAACTCAAGTGTTGGTTATACCATACAGTATGAACTATGAAAGTGCCAAGCATTTGTTGTACCAAGCGTTATACAACATAAGTCAAGATTAGTCATTTAACAAGCAAAGTATTAAAGAATGAACAAGATAACAAATACAAAACATGTTAGTATCAAGCATTAGAGTCCATATTGAGTTTACATTATACTTATTCTTACACCATTAATGTAACCTTTTCAACTTGATGTAATAAACTTAGCTAAACATAATGAAAGAAAAAAAAATAAATAAACAAAATAAGAACATAAATAAGATAAGAGTTAACTAAGTAAATGAAAGAAAATGAAAGGCATAAACTTGATAATAATGAAAGTAAAGCATAAACATTATAAAAAATACAAAGAGCGAAAGCAAAAACATGATCTTGATCTGGAAACCAAGATGCCTAAATGCATGGCAAATGCCTCCTTTTATAGGCTAAAATTAGGAACTATTGATTTGATGACTAATTGATGAGTGGGTGACCAACTCTTGCTTGGTGACAATCTTTATCTTCTCTTGTCTGCCCAAAACATCATTGATAACGTCAAAATTAGAGCCACTTGAAACATAAAAGTTGTAGGAAATTGTCTCAGCTTTCTTGTGTAAACAATTCAGGTCATTTGGACTTCTAGAACTCCAAATATGGGCTAAACAATGAACAGTGCTCGGGTTGGAAGATAGATTCGGACCTCTTTGTTGTTGCTCCAATTTGGACTTGAAAATGACATTTTTAGATCTTGGACTCCATATGAAACTTGTAGACCTATGTCTTACCTTTCCATCCATATAAAGTAGACCTAAATCTGAGATCTACAACTCCAGATATGACCCAATTACCGAACAGTATTTCTGTTTGGATTGCACTGACATCTCTTTTCTAAGTTTGGCCATCTTTTTGTCCTTTCAATTTCAGTTCTTAAATATATCAATCAATCCTTTCATTTATGTGATAGGCCTGCATTTAAAATAAACATTTATCATAAATTAAAGGTATCTTATATTATTAGATATATTATTATAAAACATGCTTTGGTTAAGGAGTTATTGATACTTCAAGTGCAAAATGATGACACAAAACCTTGATAAAAAAAATACACTTTTAAGTACTAATCACACCCCCTAACCAGCTTATTACTAGTCTCTAGTAATCAAAGTGTTAAAATAGAAAAACAATTTGCAAATTCCATAAAGCAAGGTATTCATCATTCAACTTTCATTATTCTATCCGGATAAACAAACTCTCATTAAATTTATATATCTGCTCAATACCTCTTAAGAAGATATTAATAAACCTTTCTTTTGTGCTTAATATATCAACACATAATTATGGGGCTTTTCTTGGAAGAAATAAAATTTTTGTTCTAATGTTTAAGGTTAACTTCCTTGGATTGGGATTATTTTTTTTCTTTTTCTCTTTTTTTTTAATACATATATATATAACTTAAAACACCATGCATCTTTAACCCATGTAACGAGCTTTCGGCTAATGACTCCCAGACCAATTGGTTTTAGGGCATTAGGTATTGAGACACCCCTACGAGCTTAGTAACTCGGGTCGCAGATACTGATACGTAGATAGTGTATTGTTTGATTCCCTTAAGCTTTTCTCCTCAACCCATGTAACAAGCGTTGGGCCAATAGCTCCCAAGTCAGTTGACTTTAGGGTATTAGGTGTTAAAACACCCCTTCGTGCTTTTCTTAGGTTAAGGAGGCAACGAAACCAAACTTATCTATATTTTTATTATCATCATTCATTTTTTTGTTCTTTTTTTATTTATTTTTATTTCAAATTATATACTATCTGACATAACTAAAAGATTGATGTCTTCTCCCAAGTTCAGGAGTGTCGAAGTAATAAATAACCTGGCAAGACCGGGGTCGAACCACAAGGAGGTTAATTGTACAAATTATAAATAACAATAATACAACAATAATAACAATAACAATAACAACAACAACAACAACAATAAGAATAATAATAATAGGAGGAGGAGGAGTAGTAGTAGTAGTAATAACAATAACAATAATAATAATAATAATAATAATAAAGAAAAAGAAGGAGAAGGAGAAGAAGATAAAAACTTTGACATGGAATATTAATGTAAGGATTAAACAATGATAATAACAAATGTCAAGGTTAGAGGTTCCACTAATGATATGTCAAACAAGTATAGTATAAACTCTTATTATTCAATTGGAAACCGCACACAAAGGAGGTTCCAATCAGATCATAAATTGTTAACATGATTACATTAGTCATCTTATTCAATTAATGCTAATACTTATAAATCTCGTTAAGCATTCATGATTATAACTTATGTTAACAACAAATCAAGTTCCTTTTATAGCTCACGTGTCGGTTATACCATACAGTATAAACTATG
>NW_011500107.1:103899-113987 GCF_000495115.2 Populus euphratica | reverse complement strand
TATGGGCTATGAAAGTGTATACCATACATTATGGGCTATGAAAGTGCCAAGCATTTGTTGTACCAAGTGTTATACAACATAAATCAAGATTAGTCATTTAACAAGCAAACTATTAAAGAGTGAACAAGATAACAAAGACAAAACATGTTAGTATCAAACATTAAAGTCCATATTAAGTTGACACTATACTTATTCTTACACCATTAGTATAACCTTTTCACCTTGACATAATAAACTTAGCTAGACATAATAAAAGAAAGAAAAATCAATAAACAAAATAAGAACATAAATAAGATAAAAGTTAACTAAGTAAATGAAAGGAAATGAAAGGCATAAACTTGATATTAATAAAAGCAAAGCATAAACATTACAAAAAATACAAAGAGAGAAAGCAAGAGCATGATCTTGATCTGGAAATCAAGATGCCTAAATGCATGGCAAATGCCTCCTTTTATAGGCCAAAATTGGGAACCATTGATTTGATGACTAATTGATGAGTGGGTGACCAACTCTTGACTTGGTGACAATCCTTATCTTCTCTTGTCTGCCCAAAACATCAATGATAACGTCAAAATTGGAGCCATTTAAAAATATAAAAGTTGTAGAAAATTGTCTTAGCTTTATTGTGTAAAACATTCAGGTCATTTGAACTTCTAGAACTCTAGATATGGGCCAACACTAAACAGTGCTCGGGCTGGAAGATAAATTCGGATCTCTTTGTTGTTGCTCCAATTTGGACTTGAAAATGGCATTTTTAGATCTTGGACTCCATATGAAAGTTGTAGGCCTATGTTTTACCTTTTCATCCATATAAAGTATACCTAAATCTGAGATCTACAGCTCCAGATATGACCCAATTACCAAACAGTGCTCCTGTTTGGATTGCACCGCCATCTCTTTTCTAAGTTTGGCCATCTCTTTGTCCTTTCTATTTCAGTTCTTAAATTCATCAATCAATCCCTTTATTTATGTGATAGGCCTGCATTTAAAATGAACATTTACCATAAATTAAAGGTATCTTATATTATTAAATATATTATTATAAAACATGCTTTAGTTAAGGAGTTATTGATACTTCAAGTGCAAAATGATGACATAAAACCTTGATAAAAAATACACTTTTAAGTACTAATCAGTTGGCACATGTGCATTGACTATAGAAAACTTAATTCAATGACTAGAAAAGATCATTTTTCTTTACATTTCATGGATCAAATCCTACCTTTCATGGATCAAATCCTAGAAAGAGTTGCAGGTCATGAATTTTATTGTTTCTTAGATGGCTATTCAGGTTACAACCAAATTAAAATTGTATTGGAAGATTAAGAGAAGATTACTTTCACATGTCTATTTGGTACTTTTGCGTATCGAAGGATGCCTTTTGGATTATAAAATGCACCAGCCACGTTTCAAAGATGCATGCTCAGTATATTTAGTGATATGGTTGAACATTTTCTTGAGATTTTTATAAATGATTTTTTTTTATTTTTGACGATTCATTTGATGATTGTTTGACTAACTTAGGAAAGGTTTTGAGCAGGTGTGAAGGGAAGAATCTTGTATTGAATTGGGAAAAATATCACTTTGTGGTAACAAACGGCATTGTACTTGGTCACATTATTTTATCAAAAGCAATTGAGGTTAACAAATCTAAAATCAAGTTAATTGCTAACTTGCCAACACCAAAATCTATTAAAAATGTTAGATCATTCTCAGGACATGCTGGTTTTTATAGAAGGTTTATCAAAGATTTTAATGTAATATCTAAGCCCTTAAGTAACCTTCTAACAAAGGATAATATTTTTGAATGGATTGAACATTGTGAAGAAACCTTTATTAAACTTAAAATCTTTCTTACTTATGCTCTTATCATTCAACCTCCTAATTGGTCATTACTTTTTGAAATAATATGTGATGCTAGTGATTATGTTGTAGATGCTGTTTTGGGATAAAGATAAGATAAGAAATCTTATTTTAGGACAATTGCCAACTCATTGGAGTACCCAAGATAAAAGAAAATTCTTGAACAAAGCGAAGAACTTTTATTGGGATGACCTATATTTATTCAAATATTATCCTGATCAAATATTTTGAAGATGCATTCCTGACAATGAGGTAAGTAGTGTCATTAAATTTTGTCATTCTGAGGCATGTGAGGGTCATTTCTCATCAAGAAAGACAACTGTAAAAATCTTACAAAGTGGATTTTAGTGGCCCACCATGTTCAAGAACTCACATGTATTTTGCAAGTCTTGTGAAAATTGTCAAAAGTTAGGATCTATTTCAAAATGTCATATAATGCCTTTAAATACTATTCTTGTCATTGAGATCTTTAACTGTTGGGGTATA
The DNA here is from genome assembly GCF_000495115.2 of Populus euphratica. NCBI lineage: Eukaryota > Viridiplantae > Streptophyta > Magnoliopsida > Malpighiales > Salicaceae > Populus > Populus euphratica. The sequence continues at coordinate 111,638 of NW_011500107.1, read as the reverse complement.
GATTTTATGGGTCTATTTCCTCCATCATTTAGTTTCTTTTACATATTAGTCGTAGTAGATTATGTTTCAAAATGAATAGAGGCAATTCCAATTCGAAACAATGATCACAAAACAGTGATAAAGTTTTTGAAAGAACATATTTTGAGTTGATATGGAATCCCTCAAGCCATGATAAGTGATGGTGAAACACATTTCTGCAATAAGCCATTTGAGTCTTTAATGAAGAAATATGGAATCACACACAAAGTTGGCACCCCTTATCACCCTTAAACAAGTGGACAAGTAAAGCTTGCTAATAGGAAGATCAAACACATTTTGGAGAAAATAGCGAATCCTAATAGGAAACATTGGTCTTTAAGACTTAATGATGCACTTTGGGCTTATGAAACTGCTTATAAAACATCATTAGGTATGTCACCTTATAGACTAGTCTATGGAAAACCTTGTCATTTGCCTATGGAATTTGAACATAAAGCTTATTGGGCTATTAAAGCTTTCAATTCAAATCTTGATGATGCTAGTCAACTGTGAAAATTACAAATAAATGAGCTTGAGGAAATAAAAAATTATGCATATGAAAATTCAAGAATTCATAAAGCAAGAATTAAAGAGTTTCATGACAAGAAAATACTGAGAAAAACATTCAATGTTGGTCAAAAAGTCTTGCTTTATAATTCTCAACTGCATTTATTTCCTGGAAAACTAAGATCAAGATGGAGCAGTCCTTTTATTGTGAAACATGTGTATCCATGTGGCGCCTGTAATATCGAGAATCCAAAGAATAACAATGTTTTCAAGGTAAATAGACATCATTTGAAAGTTTACTTTAACAATTTTTTAATTGAAAATGACTTTATTGAATTAGGTGATCCTGTATATAAAGATTGATTTTTTTTCCTCACATTGTTTTTATGTTTCTTTTTAAGTGATTTTTGCTAGTTTCTCTCACCCTAGTCATATAGCGGACAATGGTACTCTGTGACTTAAGTCGGTTCTTTCAGTTTCCCATAATAACTGATATTTGTGTATATATTTGTGCAATTCTTTGAATCTCTCTTCCAATTCTCATTTGAAAATGAACACTAATCTTAAAAAATTGAAAAAGTATTTTCCTACTCTGCCCTAGAATGTGATTACAAAAATTTACCATGCTAGATGTGCAAGATTGAGGTTGTTAATGAATCATGGAATTCCTAAAGATATTTGCTGGTTGATTGAAGTAAAGGTCCGATTATGAGGTGAGTCCTTTAATTCCTTAATTTCACACATGCTTGGAACAGGTAAAAGCACTTTTGCAAAGAAAAGTCCTGAAAAACTATCATTGATGTGCCAGATGGACTTATAATGCACAATGTCATTCTTTAGGAATGGTATCTATAAATCGTAAAGATAAAATACAATTCATTAAGGATGGCTTGAGTAAGGAGTCTATAGATAATCTTCTATTAACTCTTGAGATGCATCCTAGTGGAGATGTGTATCGTGCAATTCATGATTTATGGCCCCATTTTCATAAAGAACATGATCGACTTAGTCTTGGAAATCTGATTAAAAAAGACCCTATTTGCCAGTTTTTAAGAAAACTGGATGGGAAGCTTATCTTCAACCCATAGAGGGCGTTTAAGCCGTTCTTGGACGTAAAACAAAGGGAAGATGTGAGCCACAATCATAACTACCTGTACATACACATGCTTTTTCAAAAATAAATAAATAAATAAAAAGAGAAAGAGAGAGTGTGTGAGTCTCTAGTTGGCCTACATGTAGGTGGTATGATTGCCTTTTTAATTTCTCATCTATAAAATCCTCTCTTTCTTCCTTTCATTTCTACTTAACCCATACATTCAATAAATATAGAAGTGTGTAGAAATGGAAAGTTTCTCAGGTTATCATAAAAGAAATATTTGTGTTTTCAGTGGATCTAGTCTTGGGAAAGAAAAGGAATTTTTAGAATCAGCAAATCATTTTGGTCAGGTGCTAGCTGAGAGAAAGATTCATTTAGTGTATAGGGGAGGCAGTCTTAGGTTAATGGGAGGTGTATCAATAGCTATATTTTTAGGAGATAGTCAAGTTTTGGGGGTCGTCTCCAAAACTTTAGCACAAAGGGACATCATTGGAAAAACAATTGGAGAGGAACTACACGTCTCCATAATGTCTGCTTGAAAAAATGCAATGTTTAACCATGCTGATGCCTTTATTGCCTTACCAGGTGGTCTAGGCATATTAAAAGAGATCTTTCATATTTTCTATTAAGTCCAACTACACATTCACCATAAACTCATAGGTTTGTTAAATGTTAATGGTTATTATGATAAGTTGTTGTCCTTTGTTGATCATGCTATGGAACAGGAATTTCTAACATCTTCTGTACGACAAATCATAATCTTTGCTGCTACTACTGAACAATTGATTAACCAACTATAATCTTTCATTCTTGTAATTGATCCCTCCATGAGTCGTATAAATTGGTCATCTAAAGAAAGCCGTAAAAAGCTTAGATTAGATTTGAGTCTTCATTCATGAATCTATGTGTCTTTTGGTTTTATTAATAGCATAATATTTGTGTTTTCTTGTTTCTTATATTTGTTTAAATGAGTTTCAGGTTTGTCAGTGTTGTTTATTTCAAGTGATGTCTTATGTACTCTATCTTTCTACCTTAGGATATTGAGGACAATGTCTAATTTTGGTTGGGGGGAGAGGGTAGTAGTTGACAAAAAAAATTAACTAACTGTGTTTTCTATTTCATAAAACATGTGCAAAATTTTTGTTACTAGGATGGTAGAGTAAAGGAGTTCTTTTGTTAAAGTGACTCTTGAGATGCATCTTAGTAACCATTCTTAACAAGGTCTATCATAATACTTCTTGAAATATTCAGGTTTACAAACTCTCACATTGTTATCACTTCATTCTGCTCATATACTCATTTAACATGTATTCTTGAACCTTAATTTTCACATACACACTTTAACATATGATTATGGGTTGCACATTGGATTATTATATTATTTATATTTTTTTGTTAAAGGTAGCAAATAAGGGAAAGAAACAATATATAATTTTTTTTAAAAAAACCAAAAATAAAATAAAATAAAAATAAAATGATAATAATAAAAATATAGATAAGTTTGGTTTTGTAGCCTCCCTAACCTAAGCAATTAAGCTCGAAGGTGTGTTTCAACACCTAATACCCTAAAGTCAACTGACTTGGGAGTTATTGGTCCAACACTTATTACATGGGTTGAGGAGAAAAGCTTAAGGAAATCAAACATTGCATTATCTACGTATCAGTATCGGCAACCCGAGTTTTTATGCTCATAGGGGTGTCTCAACACCTAATACCTTAAAACCAATTAGTCTCGGAGTCATTAGCCGAAAGCTCATTATATGAGTTAAAGATAGATGATGTTTTAAGTTATATGTATATATTTTTTAAAAAAATAAAAAAAGTGAAAAAAATAATAATCTCAACCTAAGGAAGTTAAACATAAACATTAGAACAAAAATTTTTCTTTCTTTCAAGAAAAGTCCCATAACTATATATTGATATATTAAGCATAAAAGAAAGTTTTATTAATATCTTGTTTAAAAGGTATTGAGCAGATATATAAATTTAATGAGAGTTTATTTATCCAGATAGATTAATGGAAGTTGAATGATGAATACCTTGCTTTGTGGAATTTGCAAATTGATTTTCTATTTTAATGCTTTGATTACTAGAGACTAGTAATAAGCTAGTTGGGGGGTATGATTAGTACTTAAAAGTGCATTTTTATCAAGGTTTTATATTATCATTTTGCACTTGAAGTATCAATAACTCTTTAACTAAAACATGTTTTATAATAACATATCTAATAATATAAGATACCTTTAATTTGTGGTAAATGTTCATTTTAAATGCAGGTCTATCACATAAATAAAAGGATTGATTGATGAGTTTAAGAACTAAAATTGAAAGGATAAAAAGATGGTCAAACTTAGAAAAGAGATGTTGGTGCAGTCCAAACCAGAACACTGTTAAGTAATTGGGTCATATCTGGAGCGGTAGATGTTGGATTTAGGTCTACTTTATATGGATGGAAAGATAAAACATAGGCCTACAACTTTTATATGGAGCTCAAGATTTAAAAAGGTCATTTTCAAGTCCAAATTGTAGCAACAACAAAGAAGATCAAATTAATCCTACAGCTCGAGAACTGTTAGTGTTTGGCCCATTTTTTTCTGAAAAACTAAGACAATTTTCTGCAACTTTCATGTTTTTAAGTGGTTCTAGTCCTGACGTTATCAATGATGTTTTGGGCAGACAAGAGAATATAAATATTGTCACCAAGTTAAAAGTTGGTCATCCACACATCAATTAGTCATCAAATCAATAGTTTTTCTATTTTGACCTATAAAAGGAGGCATTTACCATGCATTTAGGCATCTTAGTCTCCAGATCAAGATCATGTTCTTGCTTTCTCTCTTTGTATTTTTAAGTTTTATTTTCATTAATATCTTGTTTATGCCTTTTAATGTTTGATACTAACATGTTTTGTATTTATTATCTTGTTAACTCTTTAATACTTTACTTGTTAAATGACTAATCTAGATTTATGTTGTATAACACTTGGTACATCAAATGCTTAGCACTTTCATATCTCATCCTGTATGGTATAATCAACACCTGAGCTATGAAAAGAACTTGATTTGTTGTTAATATAAGTTATAATCATGAATGTCTAACGAGATTTATAAGTATTAGCATTAAACAAATAAGATAACTAATATAATCATGTTAACAAATTATAATCTAATTGGAACCTCCTTTGCGTGTGGTTTCTAATTGAATAATAAGAGTTTATACTATACTTTTTTGACATACCATTAGTGGATCCTCTAGCCATGATATTTGTTGTTATCATTGTTTAATCCTTACGTTAATCTTCCATCTCAAAGTTCTTATCAAATTCTTCTTCTTCTTCTTCTTCTTCTTCTTCTTCTTCTTCTTCTTCTATTATTATTATTATTAGTAGTAGTATTACTACTACTATTATTATTAGTGTTGTTGTTGTTATTGTTGTTGTTGTTGAATTATTATTATCTATAATTTATACAATTAACCTCTCTATGGTTTGACTCTGGTCTTGCCAGGTTATTTATTACTTCGACACTCCTGCACTTGGAAGAAGACATTAATCTTTTGGTCATGTCACACATGTTTCTCAATAAAAGAACTGCTTCATCTTGATCTCAACTCCTCAAGGAATAAATAGAGTCGAGAATTATAAAGCAAAATTTTTTTACCAGTATCAACTTTTTAATAATTTTCACAAGTTTTACAGAATGTATACGTGTCTTTGAACATGGCGGGCCAATAAAATCCATTTTGAAATATTATCGCAGCTGTCTTTTTTAACTAGAAATGACTCCCACATGCTTCAGAATGACAAAGTTTAGTGACACTACTTACCTCATTGTCAGGAATGCATCTTTGAAATATTTAATCAGGACAATATTTGAATAAGTTAGGGTCATCCCATAAAAGTTCTTCACTTTGTTCAAAAACTTTTCTTTGTCTTAGGTACTCCAACGAGCTGACAAATCTCATGAAGTAAGAAAATTGATATTTTTATCATACCAAGGCATTGGACTAAGAGAAAGAAAGGATTCGTTAAGAAAGTAATCATCAATTGGTGTGATGTCAAATGTCGAATCTATTGTCACTCTTGATAAAATATGCGCATCAATATTTTCGATGCTTTTTTCATCTTTAGTTTCTTCCTGTTTGGTCATGGCATGAGAAAATGGAAGTGCTGGCAGAAAATCAGTCTTTTCTTTGTAATTTTCATATTCAACCCCTTCCTTACCTTCAGAGATTGACTCATCATCTTTCTTACAAAGTTCAAGAGTGGGTTTTTTAATAACCTTACCACTGCAAATAGTAGTGACTGATTTGACTTGATCCATGTGTTAGCTTCCGAAACTACTTGCATTTGCATTGTATTGCCCCTTGGGATTTTGTTGTAGTTGAGATGAAAACTTACCTTTCTCTTGGAAACCAAGAGCAGATGTCAATTTTGCAAGAGTATCTTCAAAATCTGTCATATTTTGAGCAAGTTGAGTATTGATTTTCTCTTGCTTTTCAATGAATGCATGGAATGTTTCCTCAAGATTTCTTCTAGGAGGTGGAGCATAAGGAGGTGCATATCCATAAAAATTTTAGAAATTATGGTGTGCTTAAAATAGTGGTTTTGAAGTTTGTACATTGTTATTATCACTCTTCCAACTGAAATTTAGGTGATTTATCTAATCAGGGTTGTATGTTTGCAACTATGGGTTGTGGTTGGGCCTTTGGAAATTATTTAAAGCACAGGCTTGTTCATGGAGGCATTCCTTAAAAGAAGACAAACTTGGACAGTCATTGGTTGAGTGTTCATTGGTTTCACAGATTTGACACACAATGTTTTCAACAGATTTTAATTGACCACTCTTTTTCAATTCTAGTGCCTCGACTTTTCTAGCTAAAGATGCAAACTTGGCTTGAAGGTCATGATCTTCCCTAAGGTTGTACATACCTCCACTAGATGTATGAGGTTGAGTTTTACTCGATGCCTCATAAGCACCCGCGGTGTCCCAATTTTGAGCATTTTCAGCTAACAAGTCTAAGTACTCCATTGCTTCATCAGGGTCTTTATCTTCAAAAGTTCCATTGCACATCAATTCAACCATTTGCCTATCTTTAGGTGTTAACCCTTCATAGAAATGTGAAACCAATCTCCATGTTTCAAAACCATGATGAGGGCAAGTACTAAGCAAGTCTCGATACCTATCCCAACATTGGTAAAATGTTTCTCCTGGTTTTTGAGTGAAAGTGGTGATTTGTCTCTTGAAAGAGTTTGTTCTATGAGATGGAAAAAACTTCTTTAAAAACTGTTGTTGCATTTCATCCCAAGCACGAATGGATCCTGGTCTTAAATTTTGTAGCCATGTTTTAGCTTTATCTTTTAATGAAAAAGGAAAAAGCTTTAATCTAATGGTGTTCATGCTACAATTTAAATTATTATATGTGTTGCAGACCTCCTCAAATTCCCTTAAATGCAAGTATGGATTTTCCAATTCCAAACCATGAAAAGAAGGTAAAAGTTGAATAATACCTGGTTTAAAATTAAAATGAGATGCATCAGGAGGAAAAACTATGCATGATGGTGCACTTGTTCTTGTGGGATTCATGTGGTCTCTAAGTGTTCTAGCACGGTTATTCTCATTATTCTCATTATGAAGTGATTGATTATCTTCTTCGGCCATATTTTCTGAAAATGATGAGGATACCCTACAAAGTCTACCACTTGATGTACGTGACCACACTCTCATGCACGTGTAGGAATAAAATAAAAAGAAGAACAAGAAAGCAAAAGAAGGAGGAAGAAAACAAAATAAAAAGAAACAAAAGAAAAGAAACAAAGTTATATACAAGAAAAGTGAAAAGAGAAAATAAAATAAATACTATAATTTATACAAGAACTTACCTCCCCGGCAACGGCGCCAAAAACTTGACACGACTAAAAGATTGATGTCTTCTCCCAAGTGCAGGAGTGTCGAAGTAATAAATAACCCGGCAAGACCGGGGTCGAACCACAGGGAGGTTAATTGTACAAATTATAAACAACAATTATAAAACAACAATAACAACAACAACAATAGTAATAATAATAATAATAATAATAATAATAATAATAGTAGTAGTAGTAGTAGTAGTAGTAGTA
>NW_011500107.1:82025-102475 GCF_000495115.2 Populus euphratica | reverse complement strand
TGTAAAACATTTAGCTCATTTGGACTTCTAGAACTCTAGATATGGCCAAAATACCGAACAGTGCTCGGGCTGGAAGACAGATTCGGGCTTCTTTGTTGTTGCTACAATTTGGACTTGATAATGGCCTTTTTAGATCTTGGGCTCCATATAAACGTTGTAGGCCTATGTCTTACCTTTCTATCCATATAAAGTAGACCTAAATCTGAGATTTATAGCTCCAGATATGACCTAATTACTGAATAGTGTTCCGGTTTGGATTGCACTGACATCTCTTTTCTAAGTTTGGCCATCTCTTTATCTTTTCAATTTCAGTTCTTAAATTCATCAATCAATCATTTCATTTATGTGATAGGCCTGCATTTAAAATGAACATTTATCATAAATTAAAGGTATCTTATATTATCAGATATATTATTATAAAACATGTTTTAGTTAAGGAGTTATTGATACTTTAAGTGCAAAATGATGATATAAAACCTTGATAAAAATACACTTTTAAGTATCAATCAGTCTTTATCTTTAAAAGTTTCATTGCACATCAATTCAACCATTTGTCTATCTCTAGGTGTTAACCCTTCATAAAAATATGAAACTAATCTTCATATCTCAAAACCATGATGAGGGCAAGTATTAAGAAAGTCTCGATATCTATCCCAACATTGGTAAAATGTTTCTCGTGGTTTTTGAGTGAAAGTGATGATTTGTCTTTTGAAAGAGTTTGTTCTGTGAGAAGGGAGAAACTTCTTTAAAAACTGTTGTTACATTTCATCCCAAGCATGAATGAATCCAGGTCTCAAATTTTATAGCCATGTTTTAGCTTAGTCTTTTAATGAAAAAGGAAAAAAGCTTTAATCTGATGGTGTTCATGTTATAATTTGAGTCATTATAGATGTTACCGACCTCCTCAAATTCTCTTAAATGCAAGTATGGATTTTTCAACATGAAAAGAAGGTAAAAGTTAAATAATGTCTGGCTTAAAATTAAAATGAGATGCATTAGGAGGAAAAACTATGCCTGATGGTGGACTTGTTCTTGTGGGATTCATGTGATCTGATGTAACCATATTATTCGATAGTTTTACCCATATTTACCTAATGTTTTGTCCATGTTTTATATGTAAAATACCTTGATATTCTTTGTTTTATGTTTTGAAGGCACTTTTGGATGAAAAATACAAAAAGGAGTAAATTGGAGATAATTGGCAGATTTGACGTTCAGTCGATGTTTTATACAGAGCATGAGTTCTAGAGATCGAAATGAAGTGATTCCAGTGGCACTAAAAAGCTAACATCCATACCTTTCTGGAAATATAATGCAAGAAAAATAAAAAGAGGAAGATCATGGAAATCACATCCTTCAAAGTCAAATCTCGCATTCTGCCACTCTTGACCTTTGTCTATTCAAAATTCAATATCTGGAGCTATAGAAGTCAAATTTATGCAAACTCAATTGTTTTGGATTCCTGACTCAAATTTATGTAAACGCTCCAAATTTCAGCCAAACAAAATGTCAGATGAGGGAGATATGATTTTTCAAAGATAACAACTGAATTCTGCCAACAATCAGGTTTCGTGAAGAAATGAGTCCAAATTATGTTTCGAAACTTCTAAACCGTCATCCAAGTTTTTATATCAGCAATTTAGCTCCTCTAAGTCAGAGCTTGAAGATTTCATGCAAGGCTATTTCTCTTTTTTAGAGAAAATAGTTATTGAAGTACTTAAATGTCAATTGTCAACTTAAGGGAGGACTACTTTGTAAATTAGGAACTAGGGTTTCTTAGCATATAAAAAGAAAGAGAGAGAAGAGAAAAGGGGGCAGTAGCCAAAAGTTAAGAAACACAAATTCTCTCCTCTACAAACCCAAAAATCATGTTCTCTTCATTCTTTAAGAGTAGTTGTTCAATAGTTATGCAAGGCTAAGCTCTTTTCTTGGTTGCAAAGACACAACAAACCTTCGGATTTCAAGAACTGTGAGATTTATTCTTCCTTTTATTTTCAGTTTATATTATGAATGAGTATGATTATTTTTCTATGCATATTTTCTATGATTGTTATTGATAATTGCTAGAGCGGAACTCTAAGTTATTATTGTGAACAATTTATTGTTAAGTTTGATATCAAAACCGGAGTTGTGATGTATGAACTTGCGAAGCAACTAAGCTTGATAATTGTGGCGGAACTACATTATTAAACTTAGGGAGAACACTCAAATATCTAGTTCTTAGGGCTGTCATTGAACTACATCATTAATGTGGACATTGTGATTGTTTGTTGGTTAGGGTTAGTTATACGGCGGACCCGTTAATTAACCAACATTAAGAAAAGATAAAAATTCAGAATATAAATTGTAGTTTTGTTTCAAGGATCAGTTCTAATTTCCGTTGGTGGATGTGTGCTTGCAACCATGGTTTGTTTTCTTGATAAATTTTGATTTCAATTGATTTTGTTTGCTAGTTTAATTTATTCCATAGTTTAGATTATCACAAATCAAAAACCCCCAATTGCATAACGTATAGCATAAAAATTTGAATTAAATCTTTCTTGTGGGATCAACCCCTTGCTTGCTCTATACTATCTTGTATGTTGTGTTTTAAGCTAGGGTAATTAATTTGTGTGACCACAACATCGCTACATGATCTCTAAGTGTTCTAACATGGTTATTCTCATTATGAAGTGATTGATTATCTTCTTCGGCAATATTTTCTAAAAATGATGAGGATACCCTACAAAGTCTACCACTTAATGTACATGACTACACTCTCATGCACATGTAGCAATAGAATAAAAGGAACAAAAAAACAAAAAAAAAAAGAGAAACAAAGTTATATACAAGAAAAGTGAAAAGAGAAAATAAAATAAATACTATAATTTGTACAAGAACTTACCTCCCCGGCAATGGCGCCAAAAACTTGACATGACCAAAAGATTGATGTCTTCTTCCAAGTGTAGGAGTGTCGAATTAATAAATAACCCGGCAAAACCGGGGTTGAACCACATGGAGGTTAATTATATAAATTATAAATAACAATAACTCAACAACAACAACAACAGTAGTAGTAGTAGTAGTAGTAGAAGTAGTAGTAGTAGTAGTAATAATAATAATAATAAAAGAAGAAGAAGAAGTTGATAAGAACTTTGAGATGGAAGATTAACGTAAGGATTAAACAATGATAACAACAAATATCATGGCTAGAGGATCCATTAATGGTATGTCAAACAAGTATAGTATAAACTCTTATTATTCAATTAGAAACCACACGCAAAGGAGGTTCCAATCAGATTATAATTTGTTAACATGATTACATTAGTTATCTTATTTGTTTAATGTTAATACTTATAAATCTCGTTAGGCATTCATGATTATAACTTATGTTAACAACAAATCAACTTCCTTTCATAGCTCAGGTGTCGGTTATACCATACAGTATGGGTTATGAAAGTGTCAAGCATTTGTTGTACCAAGTGTTATACAACATAAATCTAGATTACTCATTTAAGAATCAAAGTATTAAAAAGTGAACAAGATAATAAAAACAAAGCATGTTAGTATCAAACATTAAAATCCATATTAAGTTTACATTATACTTATTCTTACACCATTAGTGTAACCTTTTCACCTTGACATAATAAACTTAGTTAAACATAATGAAATAAATAAATAAAATAAGAACATAAATAAGATAAAAGTTAAGTAAGAAAAGGAACTGAATGGCATAAACAAGATATTAATGAAAATAAAACTTAAAAATATAAAGAGAGAAAGCAAGAGCATGATCTTGATCTGGAAACCAAGATGCCTAAATGTAAGGCAAATGCCTCCTTTTATAGGCCAAAATTGGAAACTATTGATTTGATGATTAATTGATGAATGGGTGTCCAACTCTTGACTTGGTGCAAATCCTTATCTTCTCTTGTCTGCCCAGAACATCATTGATAACGTCAGAATTGGAACCACTTGAAAACATAAAAGTTGTATAAAATTGTCTCAGCTTTCCAGAAAAAAAAAATGGAGGTCATTTGAACTTCTAGAACTCCAAATATTAGCTAAACACTGAATAGTATTTGGGTTGTAGGATAGATTCGGACTTCTTCGTTGTTGGTACAATTTGGACTTCAAATGGCCTTTTTAAAACCAGACCTCCAAATGAAAGTTGTAGGCCTATATCATACCTTTCCATCCATATAAAATAGATTTAAATTAGAGATCTACAGCTCCAGATATGACCCAATTACCGAACAATGTTCTGGTTTGGACTACATTAGCATCTCTTTTATAAGTTTGATCATCTCTTTGTCCTTCAATTTCAGTTCTTAAACTTATCAATCAATCTTTTCATTTATGTGATATACATGCATTTAAAATGAACATTTAGCACAAATTAAAGATATCTTATAGTATTAGATATGTTATTATAAAACATGCTTTAGTTAAGGAGTTATTGATACTTCAAATGCAAAATGAAACCTTAATAAAAATGCACTTTTAAGTATTAATTATATGGTAACATATCTTTTTTATCTTTTTTGTATTATAAACCTTTCAGGTTAGCCCCTTTCAGAAACTCACAAGCATAGCATCTTGTCAATCCATTCAATCCCTTATGTCATTGAACACCACATTCATACACTCAAATTATTATTGCATTACCTATAATAAAAAGAATGTGTTCTTCCCTTTCTTGGTGATAACTTGTCATTAGAAGAAATCATCAAATCTAAAATTTTATTTTAGTAACAAAAATATCCTTACACACTTCTTTACATGTTTACACTTATAATAATATCACCTCACTCGTGTTTCACTCAAATTTTAGCTTTCAACAATAATAGTCTTATATTTTTATCTTTTATCTCTTGTGCTCTCCTCTTTAGTTCTTTAAAGAACTAACCATAATAATAAAAAAAATTAGTTCATAATGTTCAACCAAAGATTTCAAGACACAAGGAAATTAAAGAAAAAATAAAGAAAATAAATAGAAAAATGAAAATGAAAATGGAATGAAAATGACATAAAAAACAAAATAAATTCAAAAACAAAATGCAAGAATAACACTATGAAACTTGAAAACAATGTATGCTCAATATCCTAAAATCAAATTTCCAATAGACCCTCCTATTTAGCATAATTGATTTGGAATGTTCTTTTAGACCTAAAATCAAAATGTTATAATTTCAACAACCCAAAATCAATTTCTAAGCAAACAATATCCATTAATTAAAGACAAGCTTATGCAAGTTGCGATTTCTCAAGTGTCCAATTTCATATTTTGTAATCTCTATTTTTACAACATTAGTTAAACTAATGCGATTTTTTCTTTTCTTTTATACTATTTGGAAATAGATATAACATAACAAACACTATTGTCTTATTTTTTTTATAGGGTTGTCAAAAATTCAAGAATAAAGATATAAAAAAACAAGGCATAAATTTAAAGATAAATAAATAAAACCTGATTTTAGAGTCTTGCTCTGATATCAACTAATGCAATCCTAAAGGGTAAGAATGAACCCACAATCAAGATTGAACACAACCCAAGAATGCTAAAATTAGATTGATAGAAAACCATACCAAATAATTACCAAAACCAAGGAAATGAAGTTATTAGATGAAGGACTCCAACTTATTGATTATAAAGAATCAAGAAACAAAAGTATAAGGATGAGTTCCAGAAAGACAATATTATTTCTAAATCAATAGTACGAGCAACCTTACATAAACAATATTATTTCTAAATCTCCTAAAGAAACCTGAATACAATTTAAATAACCCTATTATACTAGGTAAAAAGTCTTAAACAAGCTGAAAAAAATAATAAAAAAGTTCTAAATAAAATAGAAAAAATAATTCTAAACCAACTAGGAAAATAATGGATTTCTCACATAGTAGCTTTTTAGCTTTATTGCAAAGCCTTCTAAATGTCTGATCATTATGAAATTTTAAACTTATAGAAAATAAGACCTTTAAAATCTCTAAAAAAATTCCAACTTGATCCAATTGTTGAAACAAAAGTTATACTTATTAGTATAAAACTATGCATTAGAAAAAATAAGCTGCAAGCTACCAATATTTCTTGCCTAATCCACAAATTACTAGATTTTCCTAACTCCTCTTATGTGGAATATATAAATTAAAGTCTGATCATGTCTTAAAATCATCTTAACACTTTACTTGACCCAAATATTTTGAAGTCACCCATTAAATGCATCTATGATCATCTTGTTTGTTGGCCTTGTAATAAGCTCAATCAGCACCTCTAATGAATCATTTAGTGTTGCTTGTTGATTCTCATCAAATAAAAGTGCTAAGATTAATTTTAAAGTCTATATTTAAAATGTACTTTTAGTTTTTTTTTTAATATATGAACTAATGCAAACTTTATAAATATAAACATTCACAAACTCATAGATAAATTGATTTCCTCCCAAGAAAGCTAAGATCACGTTTGAATTTGAGTTTGACCCAACAAGAACCTTGTCCTGAAGAACCAAAACTATAAAGAAGATCACCCCCACCTTATGCCTATATCGAGATGCAAACAAGAAGTATAGAAAACTTCAAAAAGATTGGTCAATCTTTCAATAAGTTTAAATAGTTCAATCGAGAACCAAAGTATGAGAATCACTCACCAAACACAATATGCAACAACTTTGTTATTATTGTCAAAATTTAATAAAATCCTTATATATTAGTATTCATATTTAAACCCTAAAACTAATGGGTTAGACTTGCACCCAATTTAAATAAAGCCCAAGCTAGTTAAAATAAGTTTTCAAATAATAAAAATAAATAAAACAATAGTCTAACATTATTTTTCACCCTTTGCTACATATGATTATGAAAAATAATCAAGAGAGATAACTATTGAAGAACCCTTATTGAACAAAAGCTTAATGGCATATAAAATGAGAACTAATTTCTAACCAATTAGTTCTTTTTGTTTGATATTGAATCCTTATAAAATAAGCTATCAAAAGTTGCCATATAAGTTCTCCATAACATTAAGAACTCTTTATAATAAATGAAATCCATAACTATTAAGGAAACACTGGTTTTTCTTTTTTTTTTCTTTTTACACTTTGCTGACAAGTTCTAGACTTAACTTCAAACATATCATTTTTTTTTTTGTACAAATGAATTAGAGGACCTACTATATATAATTGAAAATGTACAAATGTCTAGTTTTCAATTCAATTAGAATAGCATCCAACCTCATTTTTTAGCTTTATATATGACCTAAAAAGTATATAGAGGTCTAAATTGGCATATTTGAATATTTTTAACCCAAGCTTCTTGATTTAGCCCTTTGAACTTGTTTTAAATCCACTTCAATTTAGGCCTTATAATAGACACAATGGATACTCCTAATGGATTCTTTGATGTTGTAGCCAAGAGTACATCATTAACACAATCAAAAAATTAATGTCTTCTTCTAAGTGCAGGAGTGTCAAAGTAATAAATAACCAGGCAAGACCAGAGTCGAACCATAGGGAAGTTAACTATATAAATTATAAATAATGATGATGATTGAAGAGAACTTTAAGATATAAGATTAATATAAGGATTAAACAAGAATAAAATAATTATTACGGTTAGAGGATCTACCAATAATATTTCAAACAAGTATAATATAAAATCTTTTTATTACTCAACTGGAAACCACGCACAAAGGAGGTTCCAATCGGATTATAAATTGTTAACATGATTACATTATTTATCTTATTTAAATAATGCTAATACTTGTAAATGTTGTTAGGAATTCATTATTATAATATATGTTAACTATAAATCAAGTTCCTTTCATAGCATAGGTGTCGGTTATACCATACAATTAGGCTATAAAAGTGTTAAGTATTTGTTGTACCAAGTGTTATACAACACAAATCTAGATTAACCATTTAACAAGCAAAGTATTAAGAGTGAACAAGATAATAAATACAAAACATATTATTATCAAACATTAAAGTCCATGTTGAGATTATATTATGTTTATTCTTACACCATTAGTGTAACTTTTTTACCTTGACATAATAAACTTAACTAAACATAATGAAAGAGAGAAACTTAAATAAATAAGATAAGAACATAAATAAGATATAATTAAACTAAGTAAAAGAAATGAAATGAAAGGCATAAATAAGAAATTAATGAAAGCAAAACTTAAGCATTACAAAAATATAAAGAAAGAGAGCAAGAATATGATCTTTATATGAAAACCAAGATGTCTAAATGCATGGAAAATGCCTCTTTTTATAAGCCAAAATTTAAAACTGTTGATTTGTTGACTAATTATTAAGTGGGTGGTCACATCTTAACTTGATGACAATCCTTGTCTTCTTGTCTAATCAAAACGTCATTGCTAACATTAGAATTTAAACAGACTGTCCCATGAAAGTTCTAGGAAATTGTCTCAGCTTTTCAATTAAAAAAATAAAGTTATTTGGACTTTTAGAACTAGAGATATGGGCTAAACACTGAACAATATTTGGGCTGTAGGACAAATTCAGACTTCTCTGTTGTTACTACAATTTGAAATTGAAAACGGCCTTTTTGAATTTTGGACTCTCATGAAAGTTTTAGGCTCATGTCTTAGCTTTCTATTCATATAGAGCAGACCTAAATCCAAGTTCTACAGCTCCAATTATGATCCAATGACTGAATAGTGTTCTAGTTTGGACTGAAACACCATCTTTTTTCTAAGCTTAGCCCTCTCCTTGTCTTTTAAATTTTAGAAGTTAAACTCATCAATTAGTTATTTTATTTATGTGATAGGCTTGCATTTAAGATGAATATTTACCATAAATTAAAGGTATCTTATAGTATTAGACATGATATTATAAAACATATTTTAGTTAAGGAGTTATTGATACTTTAAGTGCAAAATAATGATATAAAACCTTGATAAAAATGCACTTTTAAGTACTAAATAATCATGTATGTAGAACATTAGTGATGTGATTATCTAAATATGTAGAATTATTTATGGACTAGTATAAATATATATGTTGAGAGTATTTTATTTAAGTCCAAGTCCAAGTTTTCATAGGACTTCTTCTTTTAAAAGAGTAATATGATATGATACGTGAATGTTTTTCCAGTGCACTTTCTTTCTCTTTCTATCTACTCTCCCCTTGATTATTTTCACTCTCCCCTCAATTATTTTCAACAACCAGACTATGAGCTAGATAGCTAATATTACGTAAAAAGGTGGATCATTATTTCATTATGCTAGGGGCAAAATGGATGGATTTAACAACTCAAATATACCACTAACATAAATTAAAGCACTATATTCTTAGAAACTTAGTATTTCCTAGTTTACAAGGCCACATTAAATTACGGCTTGAATAAAAAAAAATGTAAAACAAATATGTTCATGTTATAAAAAACTATTTGGTATTGTTATTGAACCTGACCCAACAAATCAATTGTGAAATCTCTTAACCCGATTCCTTAGTTAGCCCGGATTTAAAATTAGACCATGTGAGAGTTGCCCCGACAAACCAAATCAACTTGATGAGTCCAAAGACAACTTAGACGAACAATAAAAAGCATGGTTTGGCTTCAAAAAAAATTCAAGATGACTTTTTTTTAATATTAAGAAGTCATCAAATTGGATCAACCTAAGTTTCGCGACTTAACCTGTCAAATTCACAATTCGGGTGATAAACTCCATTGAGTTTAAAACTTTATATTTTTTTAACTATTTGTACTTATTTATATGATAATAAAAATAGATGCTCATAAAATTAAAAACAACTAAATATCAAGATGTTTGTTTAAGAATGTGATAACCTCATGGAAAACATATCAAAATAATTTATGAATACAAATTTAAAATCAAGCAAATAGTGAAGTATAAAATTAAAAAATAAAGGATGAAAATAAAGAAAAACGAGGGATGAAAAAAAAAGATGAATTAAAAAAGTCATTTCGTTCATTTGAATAACGAAAGAGGTGAGCTGGCATCTTGAATCTTTTAAGTATACTTGAATCTTTTAAGTGTACTGAGAAATATATGATTTATCCTTTTATAATTTTGTTTATTGTGCTTCGATTTTTTTGGTTTTTGGTTTTTAAAATTTAAAACTGCCAAACTATTTTTTTATAGATAAATTTTCTAACCTATTTTTTTGTTAGATTTCTCATGTTTGTATTTTTGGTTAATTTAAGACATTCTAAATAATCAAATTATTTTCTCTCACCAGTGTCTATAAGATCATGTACGTTCAGAAAAAAAAAAACAAAAAAAAAGAAAGATCCATGTACGTTAAAAAGCACAACATGTTTTCACCATACAAGAAGAAGCTACGCAAGAGCATGAGAAAGCAAGTCATTATTTTAATAACCATTATATTTAATATTTCACAGCAAATACAATGGCATCAAGCTCAGCACCTTACCTTGGAGGAGAACCAAAGCCAAACATCACCCACCTTTGTTTCTCCATATGTTTAATGATTCTTTCAAGTGGCTTTATCAACAAAAGTAAACACATAAGAACAGTCACTGTCACTGTCACACCGACAAGGTTCACAACATGACCAAAAACTAAAAGAAAGGCAAGCTTCAAATTTACGACACAACTATTAAAATAATCTCAATTGTATATTAAAAGTATTTTTTGTCAATTATACCATAAAAATATTTACTTCTGAATTGTATCATTTTGTTAAATATAGCTAACAAAATCTTTAAAAAATCAACAACATGCTCTTCACAAAAGTGTATGAAATTAGATGGAAAATTCGTCTTTAATATAATATGAAAGAAATACATGTGAGTAAACGGCTATTAGAACTATTGCTTGGAAGATTTATGATTTTATATTTTAATGTTACGTGTGCATTGCTTCATATGCCTTGCAAAAGAATTGGAGGAAAACTCTTCTCCAATTTCTTCTTCTTATGGGAATCACACGAGAATCACGCATGCACTTCAATGATTAGGGAAATGATTTACAATAATAGATGATTTGAGATTTTTTGCTTTTAAAATAATCAAATTCTATATAAAATTCTTCAACTAGACAAGTTAAAATGATTAATTAATCAAGTTAACCAATCAACTGATTTTTATAAATTTTTATTTTTACAAATTTTCATGTATTTATCTTTAATAAACAAGTAATCGATCAGTTAATCTGGGTTAAAGATGATCTAGCTTGTGAAACTCTTGTTGAACAAACCTTGAGAAACTAAAATTGCCAAACTGATGCCGAGCCTTTTCTCCAAGCTACATGCTATAAGAGGTGGGTTTTTGGCAGCATACAAAAGTTCCCAACCCGATCTCTTGACAAGATCCCTCACAACTTGTTCTTGTACTGGATCTTCCAGTCACAAGCCATTTTATTCGTTTTTCCGTCAACTTTCAACATCAAACCAAGTTGCCACATACAAAGGAACTGTGGCTTTGCGGCAGGAAGTCATTCTTCTCAGACTCTCTCAGTTGCTCAGCAAAGCAATCCTACTGCACCACTACTGTACATGTGGTTGAATCGCAAACCTAAAATCGGTCTACACTAACGATATCAAAGAAGAGTACCGGGCGTACAAGCCTGAATATCCAGGTAAAATGAAGCCAAACTCGTAATTACTCAATGGCAGCAAAAGATTTTAGTAAGAAAGCTTCCAAATACAAAATTAACTATATTAAAACAAGTGTGCATTATTTTCCCAAGTTATATCAAGAAACAATCCCAGAGAATGTCTGCTTTGTCTTGCTAATGGTTTCCCAATTTCATTACTCACCCACCACCAAAAAAGTATGGCAAAAAAGGTGTCTCTGCACAGTATCCATCCACAATTTTTCTGTAAGAACCAAGCACAGTAGAGTTCCACCATTACAAGAAGTTTCCCACAAGTATGAGAAAGCAAGAATCCAAAGAACGAAGGTTGCACCGTTATCTTTGAAATCTCAGAGCAATTTCCATCAAGCAGAGTGCCTTGCAGAAGCCAAAATATTCCTCAAGTCTACAGACCATATCAGCATATGTGTGGATTTTTCAACTACATTCACAAAAGTGACCACATAAAAACAATCATGGAGTTCACACAAGACAGGGAAGGGATTGTTATTGAATCATGATGGATGACCATAAGAATTGTTGTTGAGCGTAAGATTCAATCTGGATGAAAGCAAAGAATTCAATAACTCATTTACAGTACTTTTACAACTGGAATTAAATCAGGAAAAATAATAGGAGTTTAGAACTGCAAGACCTCAATCCATCCTTTCCATCCAAATCAAATGGTGAAATTAGAAACAAAGGACACGATTAGATCAGTTGAAACAATCAAAGGAAACATGAGGTGATTGTGATTAAAATGTGAAAGAGCTTAGAACTGCTAGAAAACCACTGTACCCTTTTCATCTATGATCCTTTATCTTGAAAGATTCAATTTCTCCTGGTACAGTTTCAATATCTGGGTAGATTCAGGACGCTGATTTATGAACTGCTGCAGGAACTTATTTTCAGATGCAATGAAGAATGTAGTGCTTCTGAAACTCTTCTCAATCAAACCTTGAGACACTAGAAATTGCAAAACCGAAGCCCTTGGAGTGAGCCTCTTTTCGAAGCTATACGAGACAAGTGTTGGGTTTTTGGCAATAAAAGAAGATTCCCAGCTCAATTTGTTGACAAAAAGATCCATCACTGCCACAACCTTCTCTTCAGATAGGGTCATAAACCATGGAGACTTTGCAAATGCTGCAAGAATCTCTTCATGGGACAAACCCCATCTCATATATACATCAAGTTTCTTTTCCCATGTGGATCTGCTCATGGACGTCAATGCTAGGATCGCGACGACAAACTGAGTCTTGCAAGGATCTAATCCCATTTTCCTCACTTTGCACAGCACCATGTTAAATTTCTTTGGACTCATCAACAATGTTTTAGGGTGGCTACGAACTAGCATAACAATATTCTTGTCAGGCACTCCATTATCTCGCAAAATCTGGGAAATATATTTCACAGTTACAGGATTAAGTTGAAGAACAAGAGGACTACTTTTGAATACTTGAACAATGGTATCATTTGGGAACCAATTTTTCAAAAAATCAAAAGTAGGGACTAACTGGTTTTCTAAGCTGCATCTCAAAATCCAAGGGTAGAAGGATATGATTTTAGCAACATCAGCGGTTGAAACACCTTTAGAATACAAAAACTCAAGTTTGGGTAAAAGGGTTTTGTCTGGATTGTACAAAAGCAGTTCAGGGCATTTACTGGTAAGTTTTAAAGTTTGGTTCTCTGAGAAGCCATGGTCCTTGAAGAAGCCAAGTAAAGAATCGGGTTTCTGTGGGGTTTCATAACGGACACGTTTAGAAGCTTCTAATGCAGATTTTAGAGAAAACCCACATTTGTTAACGAGGTAAGAAACAGTAAATGAGTGTTGATTTGCATTTCCATTGCTTTTGCTTGATGAGATGTGTCTAAGAGATGATAATAACGAAGGGTTTTCGAGAAAATAGTGTTGTCTATGATTTGTTGAAGCTCTTACAGAACTCCCTAACATCTGCATGTGGATTCAAACAACGAAAATGAAGCTTGAGGAATACAAAGCCACTTACCTCTCTTTCAATTTTGATTTTACAGCTCTACCTCTACACGTTGAGGACATATCAGCAGAGAACGAGGCGACTCGGTGTCGATGGACATGTCAGACCCACAAACCAATCCTCTTCTGTTTCTCTTTTCTTTAAGATAAGGTGAAAATGTCACCAAAATGTTGAACTTTGAAGGATTCTTGGCCATAAAGTGAGGATTTTCCGTGAAAATTATAAGTAATCAACGTCACAGATATTGATGTCATTTGTCCTTCCATTTATTTGTCCTTCCATTTATTGATTTTGGAGATGGCGTTTCAAATCCGTTACTTTTGACTGATTTTTCTAAGAGATATTGTCTTCTATCCATTCTTGTATGCTGTTTTGAAAAATGATATTTGATATTTATAAATTATTAAAGAAGTAATACAAATCAAATACTGCTGTTAATGACTTTTAAATTAGATGAAATCGATTACTTAAAATAATATTGTGAAGCATGTCATTGGATGGTGGGTATGGTTTCTGGATTAAAGGGCTGTTTTGAAAGGGTTAAGAAATAATCATAAAAATATTATTAATAGGGTTTAGGAATTGTTATTTTCTATTATAATTACTAGAAAATTTAATAGTTTACAAGATTAAAAATATTAATTATATATGAAAAAAAAACACATTACTCTCAGTACATCATATTTATAATAAGTTACATTGTTATTTAATTTTTTTTAAACTCATGTTTTTATTTATTAATTTGTTTAAAGTTTGAAAAAAAAAAATTTTGATGAGAAAATTATTATCTTATTAGATTAAAACTAAATATCTTAAAATCCAAAAAAATTATGTAAAATACATATTATAAAAATTAAATGAACAACTTATTTTTCATAATATTTTTGAAGTTTTGATACTAAACTTATTGTGATACTCATTAACTAATTTTTCTTGAATTTGTCAAAAAATAATAAAAATATAAAAAAATTGCATATAATATGCATAAAAAGTTTTAGAACTTTTTTATATACACACAAATAAAAATATATTTTTTATTTTTTAAAATAAGTAATTTTTAAAAATCTTTTTTACTCTTCTAAATTCTAAAGAAAAAAATTTATATTTAATATTCAGTTACTATCTTACAGTATAAGTTTAAAGCTTAAATATTAAATAAAATTATTAGAAAAAAAAAATATAAAGGATCCACAAATAATTTTGTAATGGTCTCTAATTTTTTTAGGATTTTTGAAAATTATTTGAGGTATATTTGGCAAATACAAAAATTAAAAAAATAAACATTGCTAGAAAATCAATATAGTGTATTTGCAAAAATCTCTCTTAACTAAAAACTAAAAGTTTTAAAAAATATCTTAAGGTCGTGTTTGACAAACACACTTTAAGGACAAAACATTTTTGTTTTTTCTTTTGAAAATGTTAAATCAACCAAACATTATCTTATTGAAAATAATAGATAATATACTCAGATAACCCCCAACAAAATTAAAAGTCAATTTAAAAAAGTTGAATATCAAGTTTCAAATTCTGATCTAGAGATAATGTTGCATCTAAAAACTAATGGTATTGAAAAAAAAAAAAAGACTTGGATCCAAGAATAACATTGTACTTAAGAACCTGAAAATGTGAATAATATTGCAAACCAATTAATCTTCAAGAAGTCAGTGTGTGATCTTTATCTTTTTAAAAAAAATATTGTTTGCAACCCATAAAAAAAATATTATTTATTCAAATCATCCTTATCATAATTGCCAAAACTTGCAGCAATAAAAACAATACATATAGTCCCCTCTAAATAATCATAATACACCCCTTTTAAGTTGCAAGCCAATAAGTTCTATCTAGTAATCAACCAACACGTCTAATAATAAAACAAACCCTAAAACAATGTATAATAGGGCAAACTAAACTTACACGTGATTATAAGAACATTAAGAAATAATTGTATTAAATAAGTAAACTAATAGATGCTACACATATTTCTAAGTGCATTAAAAAATCCTTGTATTGATTGAAATTCATAATACATAAAAGAAATAATGTTTCTTCACTTTTCCCGCATTCCTAATAAAATTTTATTTGACTTCAAACATGTCGTTCTTTTTTATTCTGATAAATTAGCAAGCCCATCACATGTAACTAGAAAAGTACAAATATCTACTTTCCAATCTAATTGAAATATTAGCGGAATTCCTTTTGTAGATCTAAATATAATCAAAATAGTAGATAAAGGTCCAGATAGAAAAATTCAACAAGATTCGTTTAATAACTTTGATCCTTTGAAATAATCTTTTCCTAGACTCTAATTAACTACGTTTTTACTCAATATAGAATATGAAGTTTAAAAACTCTTATAAAAATTTAACTTGATTCAGCTTTCAAATTGAAAGTCATATTTATTAGCATGAAAAAAAAACAATAATTTTTTTTATGTCAAAATTCAAATTTAACCTTATTTAGATTGTATCAATCAAACCTTGTAGGATTTTCAATGTTGTTCCTGTTAGGTTTTATGAATAACATACATGCATTAGAGACAATAAAAACAAATTATTTAGGAATCCTTAGGATCCTATTAAACAAATTTAGATTTGTTTAAGGATTTATTATTTGAAGATCTAATTTTCTTTGGTTTTGAATAATTATTTGAAAGTTAGGTTGTTAAAAGCCATCCAATTATCTAGTTTTCAATGGTAATTTACACGAACCACCAATGAAATATCTCTTAAATTCCTATTTAGAAGAAGAAGATTATTATATCTAGAATGCTAGCTATCTATTCTATATCTTATATAGTTTTTATGTATAACAAACAACTATTTCAAAAAAGATTTAATTTATTATTTATAGAAAAATTTTAAAAAAACCTTATAAATTGGTAAAATATCAATTTTTTCTTTAAATAATATTCATTTATTAATTCAGGATAATTTTAGAAATTAACTTAATTGAGTCCTTACTTGATTTTTGTAGGTTTATAAATATAATCCATGTATTAATTATATTTTAGTCCTTAATTTCTAAAATATATTTTAATCAAGTCATACTTAATTAAATCATTCTAATTTAATTTTTAACTAATAGTTTTTAATATGTATGAGCCATTATGATCCTTATATATTGATCCAAATATAAGTTCTAATTCTAATTAAGTAGACTTAAATAATTTAATTTATTATCAATTTAATAATTAATTAATTTATATTTAAAGATTAGATGAATAATCTAGCAATATGTTATGATTTTCTAAATATTAAAAAAATCATTAGTAGTTTAACTTAACTTTTTATTAACTAGTTTCTTAATGTAATTAATATCCTTTTATCAATTTCTATTTAACATTAAAGT
Source organism: Populus euphratica (assembly GCF_000495115.2). Lineage (NCBI taxonomy): Eukaryota > Viridiplantae > Streptophyta > Magnoliopsida > Malpighiales > Salicaceae > Populus > Populus euphratica. Next base: position 85,570 of record NW_011500107.1, on the reverse strand, counting down.
ATGAAGTATGTCTAACATGTTAAATCATGTTTATTTTCTATATAATAGTCATTGATTATTTGAATAAGATTTGAAACTCTTTTCAAATCTCGTCCCATCTTGACTAAAAAATTTATATAAAAAACATAATATGTATTAGTTTTTACGATTCTAATAAATATTCAATATTTAAAAGAGCATTGATCAAGAATATTTTAGAAATAATACTTTGATATAATAACAATTTTATAATTGTAACAACTTTATAATTTCATTTGCAAATTATTTTTGTTACATGAACTCTATCTTTACTCTAAATTTATAAATTAAATATTACATTTATTAATTTTTTTTGCTAAGTACTTTTTTTTGAATTTTTTTTATTTTAATCTCATATAAGGGTTGTGAGTTTGTTAAATAAGACTCAGTTGACTCAAATTTTTTTTTCTAGCATTATATTTTTTGATTTTATTTTTACTTTTGGCATTAAATTATTAGATCTTGATTCTTATATTTTTTTTTGCTTTTTTTTTTCCTGCATATTGTTTTGGTTTTATATTCTAAGTTAAGTTTTAGTAAATTTAACCTAATTTATTTTATATTATTTTTATTTAAATATTATTTTCTTGCATTGAAAAAATTTACAATTACCTATCTAATAAGAATTCAATTAAGATAATTATTTTTTTAACTAAAATAAAAAAATTTACACTGCTGCAATCCAATTAGAACAATGAATTTAGCTGCATTACTTTATCCACATGGCTCAGCATTTTTTTAATTATAATTATAATTATACTTATAATATAAATAATTATAATTATAATATGCTTTATTGATAGGGAGGGACCTAGACCGAGTCCATGTTCAAAATACTGAAGAAGAAATAAAGAAATAAATAAAAGAACGAAGTAACCCTCCCTTTCTGTACTCTAGACGGGCACTTCACATTCCAAGCAGCCATCACTGTAACTTTCGGCTACCTTGTCTTCTCCTCGTTTTGAGCCCAGGATTTTTAGAGAAATGGCTGCCAGTTTCATTTCTAAATGCTCTCGTGGTGCGTGTATCCTTGTTACTCTGTTAGGGTTTCCTTTCTTTCATTTCATTTATGCAAGTTTCTGTGGTGCGGTGTTGTGCACATTTTTTAAAGCTTGATTTTCTTGAGAGTTTTAATCTTTTCGTAGTTAAGGAGCTTGGATGTTCATTTTAGGAGAATATACAGTATTAGGATTCAACATGTCTTTGTAGGTTTTTTTTTTACTCTGGGGATTTTAGATTCAAATCCGCGCTCAACGCAAGCAACTATCTGAAGCTCAAAAGGCTTGGGTTGTGTGCATCTTAAGCTTGTTGATGAGACTATAAGTTGTCTGCTTGTTTTCAGTTGAATTAGGTATCCTTAGGAGACATTTAGCTTGGGTTTTAGGTTTCGATAATGAAGACCTTGAAGACCTTGAAGTCCTAAATTGATTCCTTTTCAACTTCTTCGTGCTGGTGGGATGTATTAGAAAAATGTACTTGATGTCCTAAATTTACCATGATACATAGAATGCTGCAGTTAGTGGAATTATGATGTAGCTTTATTTCACCTCGTGCAACATGGGGCACTTGGATTTGGGGGATCATAATAGTGATGCTTAAGGACTATTTGTGTTGGACAGCTTTGCCACATTTTAAGAACAATGAAAGTCTGCCATGTTCGATAACATCCCAAGGTTGTTATTCACTTGAGCTATAATAGCATGGAAAATTATTGGTTCATTTGGTATGGAGCAGTGATGGCTTGCTCCTTAAATTTTTGTTCCTTGCCAAGTAGCTATGAAAATAAATTATGCATGAGACAGTCAGCCAAATATGGATATTTTTTAGCTTTATTGAACATTTTTTTGTACTTGTTTAATTATTTTAACTTCTTGGTGATGCTGTGTCCTTGATTTCTTTTCATGAAAACGAAGAACTTAGTTTAGTTTGCATGATTAACTAACAAAATTTTATATATCCGCTTAATGTATTTTTTGTATGATGTACTGGAAAACGAAACTAGGGGACTGTTCATTGCTCAGGGGCCTTGGTACCAATGTTTCTAATTTACTGGGCACGGCCACTCAAATGACATGGAGCAATTTCTTATCTCAGGTCAGATTATTTCTCTGTGTACTTTGATTTAATCAAGTGCTCAATCTTGTATCATGGAAGTATCAGAAATTCTGAGGTGTATTTCCTATACACTTGAAAAATTTGCATTTAGATTTGCAAGAAACTGTCAAGTAAAATGGCTTTTTTTACTGGGTTCTGAAATCGTGAAGGAGTTCTGCTATTTTCTATGTGAATGGCTGCTGGGAAGAGACTTGTTCTCCTGAAAAAGCCATGTTTCCCTCCCTTCGATTCAAGAGATTTACAATTGTGCCTAGTTTTCCTTGAGAGTACTTAAAACAAGGGAGAAAGGTGTTTCTTGCATGTTGAGGGACGTAGATTATCTCAACCAATGCCTAAGATTATCAGTTATTGCTAGGATCAGTTAATTTTCTTCTCTGTTATCTTCCTCATGATCATGGTCTGACTGTCCTGCTACACTTTTACAGCATCAAAGAACTTTTATACAGATGAGGACTGTTCTCAAGGTTGTGGATAACTCAGGAGCAAAAAAGGTGATGTGCATACAACCTTTGAAGGGGAGGAAAGGGGCAAGGTTGGGGGACACCATCATTGCCTCTGTAAAGGAAGCTGCTCCAAATGGTAAAGTGAAGAAAGGCGCGGTTGTGCGAGGTGTAGTAGTGCGTGCTGCAATGCAGCGTGGCCGTTGTGATGGGAGTGAGGTCAAGTTCGATGATAATGCAGTAGTGATTATTGACAAGCAAGGCCAGCCAGTGGGGAGCAGGGTTTTTGGGCCAGTTCCACATGAGCTGAGGAAGAAAAAGCATGTCAAGATCCTTGCTCTGGCAGAGCATATTGCCTGAGGTATGGATTACTTTGGTTTCTATGTTCTAGACGTCTGGTAGAATTTTGCATTTAAGAAAAAAGGAAAATGGGTAGAGTTTTTAAAAGAGAACAAAATTGTTCTTTACTTTCTTGGAGAATATTATAGCATCCAATGCTGAGCAACTAGTTATCGCAGCAGAAGTCATTGTTTTGCCCCTGGATTTATATCGGTCCTGCTTTTATTTTGCATTAGGATCCTTCCTGTCCTAATTGAAGTGCTGGACACTGAGCACCGCAGCATGATTAAACTGTGGAATCATGGCTCTTTAGCAACTGAACTTGCCAAAAAGAAAGTGGCGAGTCTTTAACATCTTATTTTACTTACAAGAAACTAATGAATCATGACAAATTTTTATTCTTCCTGTCCATGAGAGGCTAGCTTCGCAAATCCTCAAATGGGTCACTAAGCAAACTGATTGTAACTTGAATCTCTACACACTCTCCGTCACTAGACACACACTTCATCAGAGCTAGAATTTGTGAACCTTGTGATCTTTCTAGGTCAATTTTAGGACATCTTTCTTAGATGCATACTGGTTCAAAATCTGTTTTCCATGCTTCAATGAAAATTCACCGCGCCCCCCCCCCCA